>NW_011888868.1:4678787-4687424 GCF_000151845.1 Pteropus vampyrus | reverse complement strand
ATTAAAAATTTTAAATCATACAATTGGACTTGTAAAAATTACATGTGGATTGATAAAACAGCAGTTGGGGCAAAGTAACATTTTGTGGGAAAAAACAGTATATCTAAAGAAATTATTTAGAATTCAAACAGAGAAAAAAGAAGAAAAAATGAAAGAGAATACTAAAAGCTTTTGTAGCAAAAAATAGAAAGTTTAGGATAAGAATAATACAAAAACAGACATACTAGAAAAAGAACCTGAGGAAAAGTAAAAAACAAACAAACAAAAAAACAAAAAAACTAATGCCTGAAAGTGTTTCAGGTTTAAAAACAAAATAATAATTCTCAGATTTTGAAATTATAAAATATTTGTAAAAATAAATGAAGAGAAACCCACACCTAAGTACATTGTTGTGCAAAAAAAAATGAGAGAGAATACCATTTGAAATCAGTCAAAGAGAAAACCCAGACTATCTACTAAAGTATAAAATTTAAATCAACAGTGTTCTTCCCATCAACAAAAATGGAAACCTCAAGACACAAAAATAATAAATTCCTTTAATATACCGAGAAAAATTATTCTCAAACCACAGTTGATTAACTAACTAAACAAACATTTAAGAACTGAAGAAATTAAAATTATTTCCTACATATAAACACATTTACGCATGCACAGAAATACATATTTAAAAACTTACAAGCAAAAGGTCCTTTTGAAAGAAATTTCCTCTATAATATGCTTCAGGATAAAAAGAAATCTCAGGGGAAAAAAAGGGTTTTATTTATCTAATAATATCTCACTTTGACTTTAGTTTTTGGCAATTTTGCTCTGTGCATACTACTTACTTCTTGTTTCATAATTATATATGGACTCTAAAGCAGTTGTTTCAGGTTGGAACATAGAGGACTCACAGGGAAAATTTTATTATCCTTGGAAGTGGCCACTTCATTCATATATCATTGTCAGACTGAGTCACACAGCTTCACCTGATGGAATGGGAAGGCTAAACGGTGGTTGAATTATCACTTACTAAGTACAACTCACTTATAATGGAAATGGAGGAAAACTTTTGATGTTCCACCATTACAACACAATATGAACATTTACCAAGTTCTCTCTTTCTTAGCGGACTGTTTTGTTTAAGTGTAACACATATTTTATTAACCAAAGAGTAGTTAATAATTTTATAATATTGTAAACATAGTTAAATTATTTTACACCTGGAAAGGACTGAGTGACTGCACATGCTTTTTTTTTTTTTTTTAATTGATCTATCCATTTCTCTAACTTCTTCTGAAACTCTACTAAGGATCAGGCATTAAGTACAGAGAAATGACCAGACAACAGTGGTACCTGCCATAAGAGCCTGAAGGCTAGGGTATAAAATTCTTGGTTAGACAAATAACCATGTGTAATAAACGCACCAATTGAATTATTACCTCTAAGCACTACTCTATTTCTACTTTCAACAGCAATTTTACTTTTAGCAGCATTATACAAATGAATATGTTAAAATGCACTATTAATAAAAAACATGATAAAATTCATTGTCCTATGCTCATCCTCACTCTACCCTCCAATTCTATTCCTGTTGCTCTGATATAAATTTTGTTACTTCCTTACGTACATTTTCCAAAACTTTTGTATCACAATTTATGAATAGTCATTGTTTATATTATTCATTTATGTAAATAGTCTTCATTGATGAGATAAGTAATATATTATTGTTATATACTTTTGTTCAATTTTTTCATAGAATTAACGATTTCCTATTTTTTAATTTTGTTTTCCCTATAGAATCTGAGTCTAAATTAAAAAAAAAAAGTAATTTATCCAAGTTCAGAGAGAAGTAAAGGAATTAAGAAATTCAGACCCAGATTTCTTTATTGAGATCAGACTTGTCCTGCCATGAAACATGCTGAAGATTCTGGAATCATTGGTGCTGTAAGTAAGTCAAATTAAATTTTTAGCTTAATTCTGCTATAACCTGAAGTCATGTGATTGTAGCATCTGAGAAAAGAATCAAGGTCAAGTTCTTACAGCAGACTTTCCCCTTAGAAGCTCCAAGGATGAAGTTTTGTTTCTTTGTTTACAGTCTAATAATCATCAATATATTCAATTACTCATGGTTTTATAATTAATGAGTATGCAGGAAAATCATAACTAGCAAATCAAGTGATACTATTTTTCTTATGCTAGTGATGTAAAATTAGGTAAAAAACAGATTAAAATGTTACTTAAAATTCTTAGGTAAATTAAAAAGCAACTGCTAATATGCAAAAATTGTGTGGTGGTATTTAGATACCAAACTATAGGCTGGACAAAGCTTCATGCTAACAAGTCATAATAGTATCTTTTTATCCTTCATTTATTATGTGTCAGGTACTGTGAAATAGATTTTATATGTATATATAATCTTTCAATCAATTCATACAAATATATATATTTAGTCACATTTACAGATGGGGAAAATTGGATAACAAAGTCAAATTTCCCAAAGTAAGATAATTGATGAAAGGCAGAACAGACTTGCCAAATACCAGACCTGCTCTATTCCTTCTTTATTCTCTGCCTTACCTGATTGTATATGGAGTGAGAAACGTCTTCATGGGTTTTCAGGGAACCTAAGGAAAAACATTTTTGCTTGTTATGTAAAAGATACTATACAGGTGTCATGCAAGGCAGAAGGAAATATAAAGTTCTGGACATTTATTAGAGGCCATAAAAAAAAGCAAATTTTATAACAGTATAAAGATATGATGTAAAGAGAGGCACTAAGAAGTTTATGACTTATTGTCAATTAATTGCTATATTTTTAAATTAATTTTTATGCATGATACTGCGAATGAAAACATATAAAGATATCATGCCTCTATTAGTTTATAAAGAATCTTTTCTAATTTTGGATACAAGCCTATTTGACACCAAATACAGTCTGCATTAATTTAAAAACACTATATAGTGCACAATAACATTGTTCTTTGTTTCATTTTGTTTCATTTTGTTTTGTTTTGTTTTGTTTTATTTTATTTTATTATTTTATTTTAATTTAATTTTTTGTCAAAATCTGAAGCATCAGTATCATTGAACTTCTAGAAGTTATCTAAGTATTTTCTTCTGTTTTCAACAAGCGTGTATGTAAATCTCCTATTCTAAAATATTTGATTGGCTTCCGCAGTTCAGATTATTTAGCAGAAAAAAATCTCCGGAATCTCACTCACATTTTCTTAGTGATTTTATCATTTAGTGTTTTCCTTTGCTTTGTTTTAAACTGAATCCTTCTCTCTGCAATTTCCTCTCATTTATTCTATGTTCTCCATGAACTCAGGCCACCAACATTCATAACAGAGCCATGCTTGTTTACAGAAACACTTCTCGCCTATTTTCATTTCCTAAATAATCAATCTTTTCTTGAACTCTGTTACCTTTTTGAAACCCATACTAATCCACATGGTCAGTGTCTGCTTCTTGTGCTGATGAAACATTTTTGGTTATCATGGGAAACATGCCTAATATTTCTAGAACTATTATTCCTTCTTGTTTCTCGAGGTATGTTTCTACAAGCAGAATCAGCTCTAGGACTTACACAGAAGAAATAATGGCCCCGAGGCACAGGGGTACTTCTGGCAGTGTGAAAGGGCTAGACATACTTTGCTTCCATAATTCATTCAGGTGGTTGTGTTTTGCCTGCCAAAGAGAGTGGTATTAGCTCCAGTGTTCCACGACACCCTAGAGCCATCTGGAGAACCTAGCGAGTGCCAGGGAATTAGCAAATTTGGACACAAGCCAAATTAAATAACTTACTTAGAAAGATCAAGGTTTCTCAAAGTTCTCTTTTAGAAGATGATGAAAAATTAACAATTTGGAGTCAAATAATGTTGTTAAAACTACGACTTCACAGTTCAAAATCTTTGTTAACTTAAAATTAATTTACTTTTTTAAATCTTATTCTTAGCTATAAAATTAAGAGAATAACATTACATTTAATGTTTAATTTCTTCTGAATTTACATTTGTCCACAGCAATATCTCCAGGTCAGTCCCAGCAAGGGAAAACTCAGTGCTTACTTTTTTGCAAGTAATTTATGTAAAATTTTTCTCTCAAGTAGTAGACAATACTCTTCTTCTCTTAAGTGAGAGTTGTACTTTGTGACTTTTTTCCAGAGAGAATAGAGTGAAAAGGGAGTGGGGAAGGGACTTTACAGTGGGGAAACCTGACAAATACACTATCTCAAATTAGTGAAAGATCATTTTTGATAGCATGTTCTTTTGATATGATGCGTTAAAAAAGTCACTTCACTTCTGTAATATTGCTCCCCCAAACCCATAACCCCAGTTTAACCATGAGAAACAACAAACTGACACAAATTAACATTCTACAAATTAACATTCTCTAAACTGTGAAAGTCATCAAAAACAAGAAAGTCTGAGAAACTGCCACTGTTTAGAGGAGCCTACACCTGATATTCTGGATGTGACCACAGAACCAAAGGACATTGTGTAAAAATTACAGAAATTCAAATAAGGTATAAACTTTAGTTGACCATAATATGTCAACTTCAGTCATTAGTTGTGACACAAATGCCACATTAACATAAGATAATAATAAGGGAAACCATGTATATTGTGTACATTCTGTACTACTCTTTGCAACTGTTCTGTATATATAAAGCTATTATAAAATTAAAAGTTAATTTAAAAAGTCAAATGTATAGAAATTCACAGTAAGAGAAATTGATACATGGCTTGTTCCTCCCCATTTTTTTTCTTACCATGACCACCTCTTCTTAAACATTAGATTAGAAAAGTACATTCTTAGAAATTCACCATATACAGACAATTAATTTTTTGTAAAGATAATTTAGTAATTGTTTAAATTGAAACACCTTTTAAAAATGTTAATTATAAAAAAAATAAGTTAAAACTAATCTAATATAAGCATAGTTTACAATTTCTTTTGGAGAAATAATTTTTTTCCAAAACTTTCTCATTTGAACTTGGGTTCTGCTTCATGCAAAATTTTGTGAGTTTCTGACATGAAGAGATAATTGCAGTCATAAAATCACACTTACATGTAATTTATACTTGATGAATTTAGTCTTATGAAAATTTGTAATGAAGAAAATTAAAACTTGGGCAAATTTTACCAAAGCAAATGTATATAGTATCTGAATAACATAGGTTAAGGAAAAGACTCTGAGTCAAATGAAACTTAGTCAAAGGAATGTTTTGGAAAATGAGGAATAATTTGTCCAATTTGTCTAATGTGCTAATATTTACTCTATGGATTTGTAAGAGAAAACTGGCTGAAATATGAAGTAAAATTTACTTTCTTCTTCACTAAGTCTACATTTGGACCATGGAAAATAATCTAACTATCCTTGAGTCAGAGCATTTATGTACCAAAGATTCAATTTATGTCTATTCAAGTGTTTGAGCATGTCAGATGCTGGGAGCAGATATACCTGGATTTAAAGTCAAATTCTAATGTCTGAAATATTTGAATGCCATTGGCAGTTTATCTTAGTTTGAAAAACCTCAATTTCTTCCCTTAACATGAAGATAATAGGAACTACTTTGAGAAAGATGTTAATTTCTTTTCTTTCTATTTCTACTTTCCACAACCCTCCTAGCCATCTCAGTAAAACAACAACAAATAGAAATCTATTCATAGCTTGTTAGATGTAGTCCAGTTCACCAACAATATATTTATCGATTTTTAATTAATTCTGCCCAGAGTTCCTACCCACACAAAAAATAGTTGCCACAACCTTAACATTGTTTGAATTATGATGAGCTTGAGAGTTTTTGTCTCTCTTAGCTTCAGTAGAAAATATTACTCCGTATACTGATTTATAGGACAAGTCATCAAATGGAGTAAAATAGAGAAGTCAGAGTTCTGTACTGATTAATATGGTGAAAAGGAATACTATTCAATAAGTATTTGCCATTGTTAATGAATCTAGCATGCTTAGCTTGAGACTTTGTTCTATTTTTATTCAACTTCAAGTTTTTAATCACAAAGAAATAACAATCCTCAAAAGGTATTCAGTCTGACTCACACTTAGTTCCCTTTATGTTCATCCCTACAATAACTAATTTATTCAGAGAAAAAAAATCCCTTTAACATTACATCAAAAATATTTTGTCTTTTTGTAATTTTTACTTCTCTGAATTTATTCCCACAGAAAGCATTCTCTCCCACCTTCTCTTTCTTAAGATCCTTTATTTGATCTCATCGGTCTATACAATACAAGTTCAAGTTCAGCATAACATAAAAGGCCTTCCATCACCTGTTTTTCTCCTAAAGATTACCTCCTGCTACTCACCTATTTATAATTCATATTCTAACAATGATGAACTAGATAAATGTTCAAATGTTTTAGGATATTTCATGATTCTATCCTTTGGTTTATATTGTTCTACTTGTCCTTAATAAACCTTTATAATTTTGTTCAGTTTTGGTGTCATTTTCATCAGAGAATCTTGATCCTCAAAATTTGGATTGATTCACTTTTTTTCTATACCCACAAAGCATTTTTTCTTTATCATAATGCGCTCTTAAATTATTGACTAGAAATAATGTTTAACTGCCTGTCTCAACCAATTATTAATTGAGAACAGGAATCATGTCCTTTTTATACTTTTATTTGCAATGACTATCAATATAGCTTCACATTTAATAAATAATTATTTTTTTCACGTAGTCAATTTAGTACCCATCTCAATGCTGAAGTTGATCATCTAGAATAGCTATAATCTCATTTGATTAATTACCATAATAATCCTGAAACTGTCATTATTACTATTTTACAGAAAGAAGAAACTGAGGCTCAAGAATATTAATTACGTTGCACAAGAAAAATAATTATTCAACTTCAAATTTCATTCACTTTCATGTGTGTCACTTAATCTCTATTCCTGCCTGTCCATGTTTTGAAAAACAACACAATTTTTCTGTTTATAAGAATTTTCTCTGCTAATTGTGAGAATGTGAATTATAATTTCTTAAATACAAAGAAGATTTCATGAAGGAAAACATAACTTGGAGTAGACTTTGACATAAGACTTATGGAGACAAGGGAGTTGGAGAGAGAAGGAGATTCCACCTGGGTTTTTGCCACTAATATGAACATGTTTGTTGTTTTGCTAATTAATTTTGGTATTAGAAGAGGAAAAATGAAAGAGGCTATTAAGATGAAACAATGTTTATTTTCAAAGATATCAATACTGATAAAAAGTGGTCAAATATATACATATATATATTTACTTTCAGTAAATTTTATTTTTCAGAACACTTTTAGAATTGCAAAATAACTGAAAAGATAATACAGAAATTTCCCACTTAAACTACACCCAGTTTCCTATATTACTAACATTTTTACATTGGTAAAATACTTTGTTATAGTTAGTGAGTCAATATTGATACATTATTATTAAGTACATTTTATTGTTTATGTAGATTATTTAGTTTTTCTTGTTTTTTTTACCTAATGTGCTTTCACTGCTCCAGGATCTTATCTGGGTTACCACTGACATTTAGTTGGCAGTTTTCTTTAGGTTCCTCTTAACTGTGGCAGATTCTCAGATTTTTCTTATTTTTAATGTATTTTGTAGAATACACCGCTATTAAATTTTGCCTGATGCATCAAATTTGCACCCTCCTAAACAACTAACTGTATAGTGAAGATACTACAATGTATCAAAGCTCACTTAGAAGAAATGTGCTATAAATTATGAACCTAATTTATATTTTAGTTATAATCCTGAGACTAGACAAATCAAGAAGCACTGGCAGAGAAATGGGCAATAGAGTTTTTTTCAAGAGCTAACTTCTCAAATATTATCAATATAACCTGTTGATAAGACCAAACTGAGTGTATTGCTTAACTCAGTAATAGAGAACACCATCCTCCACCTTGCAAAACTTTTAGCAGTGGAATGGGGAAAATTTGGGAGAGGGGAGTCTTGATTCCAATTGGGTAAAGACCAAAAACTGGTGGAAACCTGAAGGGAAGAATTTTGAGACAAGGGATGCAAAAACTCTTAGGATACAAAATATCTACTGACATTTTCCATTGAAGAGCTGGTGGGTCTTTTGGAAAGTTTCTATAATGAACAATTAAACCTTTTACCTGGGCAGGAGACTTAAAGTCATGTTAATGAGAACAAGGATTTAGCACAAAGTCTAATTACTGTAAACAATGAGGAGTGGTTAACATTTGAAGTGTACAGGCTGAATGCGGGAGTAAATCATTTCAGTTCTCAGATCATTTAAAGTTCTGGAGGTAAGAGAGAAGAAGAAGCTATTAGCACACCATAGCATGCATCACCAGTTACACAAGTTACAGTGTTTAGGAACGTTTTCTACTATGTCTTTAACCTCTTTCGATTTTGAATTCTCTGTTTAAGATGATGGAACAAAGGCACTAATGCTCCCTTTTCCTTTAAGAAATCACTTAAACCTAAAAGGAGAATGGGGAACAGAAACATGAGTTTATATTTAATGCTTCTAAGTGATACTTGTGGAAATGTTTAATACCCACTATAAAATTATTGTTAATAAATCAATGAAAATAATATTAAGTAAATTTTTATGAAATAAGAAAGCATAATAAAACAATTAACTTTTTCAAAGGAGATCCCAAAACAGCTATAC
>NW_011888868.1:4666700-4677642 GCF_000151845.1 Pteropus vampyrus | reverse complement strand
TGAGGAAAATTCTTTAACTCAGAAAATGAAGGAAAATGCTTTGAATTAGGAACCACTTCTTTGCCACTCCACTTCCATGGTCATGCTTTTAGAACTAAACAATCTTACTACTTTGCCAAGTAATTCATGGGATGAAGAGGTCAATCTAAATGTGTGATATGCTTGAGCTCTAGGGTGCTTTTTCATAAATACTTTTTTTATGATTTTCAAACGCTAAAGTAATTCCAATTTTGAATGTTTTTTAAAATTATGCAGCTCTCTTGACCCAGTTTAAGGAAAAAAAATCATTGGAAATCAGAATGAATAGTGGAAAAGTAGAGTGGACAGAAAACCACTCTAAGAAGGATTTATTATCTCCTAAGAGAAGGTTGTTAACATTTGTGTGTTTTGACTTTATTCATCAGATTCTTCTTCCATATCTATGTGTAAAATGTGGAAGTGGCGGGCACTATAGGGAGGTAGGATTCGCAAAGGAGATACCAAGTGACAATATTAATGGGAGTAAAAACTGGAAGAAAGTTGGCTGTAGACCCAGGAATTTTGGATCAAGATATTGGGATGAGAGCATATTGCAGTGTGAATGAATTCGGACCACTTTCTAGAGCTCACATTCTGAAATCAGAGTTTGAGTTTGACTCTTGTCTCCACCACTTATCAACTCTGTGAGTTTGAACATATTAGAAAGGTACTAACCTTTTTAAGCATGATTCTTCTGATGTTATTTGAGGAGATCAATAGTGACTTCATCATAGAGATCTTAAGACTATAAAATTAGGTAAATATGTAAAATGGCTAGCACTGTGTCTTAGGGATATTAGTAATTATGTTGTTCAGGACAGCTTTAAGAACTGGATGTCGTAAAATGTGGGTAGGTCACCTGGAATTGCATTGGGACAGAGAGGCTGAGCATAAAACTACAGCTGATAATATTTATTATAATATTCCTTTTTAAAGACTCAAATATCATTGCACATGTAAAAGCACAATAAAATTATAAATAACATTATAAATAAAACATTTTATTACATGTTTAGCTACATTAACCTGCAAATAATGGTTAAAACATTTCTATGTAGTTTTTTTTTTTTTTTTTACTTTTCATGAATTGAGTACCTTATAATACCACTTACTATAAAGATTGTGAAACCATACCATTTCTTCAAAAGAATAAATAAAGAAATTTTATCTCAAACAAGTTGATTGTCCAAAAATTAAATTGGAGAGGTCCTGATTAAAAAATTTCAACTTTATTTACTGTGCCTTTGGATTTAACTTTGAAGATCAGAAAGCTTAAGCTTTGTGGTTCCTTGTATACATGGTCCTTTGTAAGACTCACTTGTGCACCAGAGGTCTAGATTGCTGCCCTTGTCTGGTCACATCCTCCATTCTTTAATGACCACAGCCCCATGAACTATGCTTAATGTCTGAAACCTTTTTGTCCTCAAGGAGAAGACTTTGAACTACATATTGACATGGGGTACTATGACCTTCCAATGGCAGAAGTTGAATGTGACTCAGGAAATTGAGACTTAGTTTACTCTGTTGACCTAGTGCTGTGGCAGTAGCTCTCTGGTGCCAAACCAGTAAAATCAAAGCCCTGGCTACCACCAAGCACCTACCTTTCTATAAGATGCATTTCTGAGCAAGAAACTTGGGAGTTAGATCAAAAGTGGCCTTGCCAAAAATGAGTGGTGAAGCTTCAGTAAAATTGAATAAAGTGCCAGTATTGATAATTTAAAAATAAAATAAAATAAAATCAATCATGCTAGGAGAAAGATCAAATTAGTTTTATGTTGTTTCTATAGAAAATATTGAAAACTTATAGTCGTATGAAGAAATATTTAAATAAGAAGCCAGGATTTTCTTCTCTAAGAAAGATGCATAGACATAATTTCCCTATCCTTTCTGCTAAGAGCAACTGAAGCACCAAGATATTATAGTAAAACAAACAAACAAATAAAAATGCAACAAAAGAAACCATAAGACTCCAAATAATAAAGAGAAGGTGGTAGAACGCCTAGGAAAAAAATAAATGACACCGTTGTGATATCCCTGGGGTTTATTTTTTCTGCGTATATTCCCAGACTTAGAGCTAAAGAATCTGACAACACGCTAATGTCAGTGGATTCAGACAAGAAAGTTCTTCCCCAAATCCTGTTATCTCTGGACAAAAGATCAAGAGAATTCCAGCCTAGAAAGACATGAAAATATTTAGGCCACAATTCTACCTAAACCAAACACCGCAAAAACAAAAACAAAAACAAAAACTAAATTCTACCCTTACCCATGTCAGAAATGCTGAATGAAGAACTTAGATTTCTGCCCTTGCCAGACTAATAAGGTGCTTAAACTTCCCAAAAGTGGTAGAGTAGGAAGCCAGGATTTTAATCCCCACCAGGAAGTAGCAAGTAGCTTCCCTTTACTCCCTAGTTTCAATGATTTTATGTGGGGATCATTAATGAGGCAATACTATACCACTCATCCAGAGAAGTATTAATGAAGACCTGGTAAGGAGTTGAAACTTCCATCCACGTCCAGCAATAACAAAGAACTCACTAGCTCAGATGCCAATGAGGTTGAATATAGACTCTGGACTTCTACCCACATCTGATAGTAACAGGTCATTCCAGAATTCTTGATCTAGTGAAACTATTCTACAAGGGGGGGAAAAAAAACATTCAGGTGAGTGAAAAGTAAAAGGATTTATTTCTATCAGGACTATAAAAGAATGGCTAAAGACACTGCTCTAACCAGAAGGTAAAAAAAGAACACAGTAAAGGAAAAAATATGGATAAATATATCTAAGTTTTCTAAGTTATGTTGGGCCATGGAAGCAAAATTATAACACTATCTGATGTGGTTCTAAATTAATATAGAGGAAATATTTAAGATAATTACACTATAATTGGGGAAGTGGAGTAAATGATGAGAGATAAAGGAGAAAACAATTCTATAGTTAATTCAAACTTTTAAATATTGACAGAAGTAGACTCTGGTGAGTTATGTATATATGATATACTTTAAATACACAATTAAAATTTTTGACCAAAGAGAATGACTCAAACACAAAACATAATTGTAAACATATTCTGATAACCCACAGGAAAACAAGAAAAGGAAACAGAAAACCAACGACAATGGCAGTGATGACAACAACAAAAACAAACAAAGCAAACAGGAAACATTAAACAAAAAGGCAGACTTATTCCCTGACATAATGATAATTTCATTAAATACAAATGATCTAAATATACAAGTAAAATATGGAGATTAGGGAAATGAATTACAAAACATAAATCAAAATATAGATTGCCTAAAGGAAGCTTATTTCAAATATAGCAATTTATATTGTTTGAAAGTATATAAAATAATAGAAAGAAGTTATATCATGCAAATGTTAATTAAGTGGAAGCAGGAATTACTATATTAATATGAAATAAAGTAAACCAGAAAACAGAAAATTGACAGCAACAGATATTTTATAATAATTGAAGGGTTAATCAATCAAGAAGATATAATTATTCCACATATGCGTGTATTGAACAATAGAGCTGAAAAATCTGTGAAGCTTAAACTAATTAAACTGAAATGCAAAATGAACAAATACACAATGATAGTTGGAGATTTCAACCCCCCTCTGACAATAGTGAGTACAATACCTACGCAGAAAATCGGCAAGATTATAGAACTGAGCAACATAATCAACCAATAGGATCTAATTGAAATATCCAATACCGGAATACATAGTTTTTCAAGGGACCAAGAAACATATACAAAGATCATAATCTGAGTCATAAGACAGATCTCACCAAATTTAAAATAATTAAAATTGTATGGAGTGTGTTTTCCAGTCACAATGGAATCAAACTAAAAATTAATAACCTAAACATAGCAGAAAAATCTCCAAAAGCTCAGAAACTGAAAAACATAATTCTAAATATTTGTGTGTCTAAGAGAAAGTCTCAAAGAAAAAAATAATACATTGAACTGAATAAAAATAAAACATAATAACATTTGTAGATACAATAAAGTAGTGCTGAGAGGAAAACTAATAGCATTAAATGCATATGTGAGAAAAGAAAGGTCTAAAATAAAGATAAGAGCATAAATTAGTGACATGAATCAGGAAAAAATAGAGAAAAAGATCAATGAAAACAAAGAGCTGTTTTTTTTTTTTTAATCAATAACATTGACAAACCTCTAGCAAAATGGACTGAAAAAAAAAGAAAAAAAAAAGAGAGAAAGAGAGAAGACAGTAATGAAGTTCTAGGTCTTACAGACTTCTAAATAATATGAAAATAGCATGGATAATTCAACACATAATTTTTACAACTTAAATAAAATTGTCCAATTTTTTAAAAGTGCAAACTACAACTCCTTAAATGTGAAATGACATTTTTTTTTGTTTGTTTGTTTTTTATTGTGGTGACATTGGTTAACACAATTCAGCAAGTTTCAGGTGTACAATTCAACACTAAGGAATATGTATATATTGCATTGAGTGTTCACCTCCTATAGTTAGATTTCTTTCTTTCACCACATATTTCACCCCTTTAACTCCATCTACTTCCCTCCTGCCCCCTCCCTCCTACACTCTGGTAAACCACTAGTCTATAGTCCATGAACATGAGTCTCTGTTTGTTTGTCCTGTTTGTTTTGTTGCTTTTAGGTTTATATCCCACCTATAAGTGACATCATGTATATATTTCATCAACTTTTTCTGTCTGGCTTACTTTGTTTAGCATGATTATCTCAAGGTCTACCCATGTTGTCATAAATGGCAATATTTCGTCTCTTCTTATAGCTAATTAATATTCCATCGTGTATATGCACCAAAGCTTCATTATCAAATCATCTATTGTAGGACACTTCGGTTGCTTCCATGTCCTGGCCACTATGAATAACGCATGTGTGTGCAAATATTTTTTTGGATAAGAGTTTTCAATTCTTTGGGATAAATACTCAGTAGAAGGATTGCTGGATCATATGGTAGATCAATTTAAGTCTTTTGAGGAACCTCCACACTGTTTTCCATAGTGGTTGTACCAATTTCTGCAGTCTTGCAGAAGCTTATAACGGTTCCGTTTTCTCCACATCCTCTCCAACACTTGTTATTATTTGTCTTGTTGATAATGGCTATTCTAACAGGTGTGAGGTAGTATCTTCTTGTGGTTTTGATTTGCATTCCCCTAATAGCTATCAATGTTAAGCATCTTTTCATATGTTTGTTGGCCATTTATATGTCTTCTTGGGAGCAGTGTCTGTTTAGGTCCTCTGCCCATTTTTTAGTAGGATTGTTTGTTTTTCGTTGTTTTTGAGTTGTATGAGTTCTTTGTGTATTTTGGATATCAGGCCCTTATTGGAAGCGTTGCTTGCAAATATATTTTCCTATTTGGATGTTTGTCCCTTTACTTTGTTGATGGTTCCTTTTTCTGTGTGGAAATTTTTCAGTTTGATGTAGTCCTATTCACTTATTTTTGCTTTTATTCCCTTGCCTTTGAGGTCAAATTCATAAAATCCTCTTTAAGTCCAGGGTACATGAGTTTAGTTGCTATGTTTTTTCTGCATTCCAATTTATCATTTCAGGTCTTATATTCATGTCCTTAAACCATTTTTAGTTAATTTTGGTATGTGGTGATAGACAACAGTCTAGTTTCATTCTTTTGTAGTTTGCTCTCCAGTTTTCCCAGCACTATTTATTGGAGAGGCTTTCCTTTCTCCACTGTACACTTTTGGCTCTTTTGTCAGAAATTATTTTCCTGTACAAACATGGATTTACTCTGGACTCTCGATTCTGTTCCACTGGTCTGTGTGTCTGTTTTTCTGCTAATACCATGACATTTTGATTATTGTCATTTTGTAGTATAATTTGAAGTTGGGCAGAATGATATCTTCAGCCTCGTTCTTTTTTCTCAGGATGGCTTTGGCAATTCAGGGTCTTTTGTGCTTCCATACAAATCTGATTTCTTTTTTTTTGTTCTATTTCTTTAAAAAATGCTGATGGGATTTTGATGGGGATTGCCTTAAGTCTGTATATTGTTTTAGGGTAACATGGTCATTTTAACTATGTGGATTCTTACAATCTGAAAATACTGAACATCTTTCCATTTTTTTGTGTCTTCTTCAATTTCTTTTAATAGAGTCTTATAGTTTCATTAAATAGAATCTTCATGTGTTTTGTTACATTTATTATTATGTATTTTATTCTTTTTGTTGTAGTTACAAAGGGAATTATTTTTTCCACTTCCTTTTCTGACAATTCGTTTTTAGAGTATAAGAATACTACGGATTTTTGAACATTGATTTTGAATCTAGAAACTTTACTGTATTTGTTTATTGTTTCTAGAGGTGTTCTTGTCTTTAGGGTTTTTTGCATGTCATGCACAAATAGTGACAGTTTGACTTCTTCATTTCCTATTTGGATGCCTTTTATATCTTCCTCTTGCCTGGTTTCACTCACTAGGATTTCCATGTTATATTAAATAAGAGTGACAATGGTGGACAGATTTGCTTTTTTCCTGATAGAGGGAAGGCTTTTAGCTTTTCAATATTAAGTATAATGTTGGTTTGAAGGTTTGTCATAGATGGCTTTTGTTATGTTAAGATACTTTCCTTCTGTACCGATTTTGTTGAGTGTGTTGATCATAAATGGATTTTGTATCGTTTTTAAGGCTTTTTCTGCATCTATTGATATGATCATGATTCTTATTTTTTAATTTGTTTATGTGGTGTACCACGTTAATCAATTTGTGTATGTTAAAACATCCCTGTGCCCTTGGGAAGAAGCTCAGTTGATCGTGGTGTATACTCTCTTTAATATGTTGCTGTGTTCAGTTTGCAAGTATCTTATTTAGAATTTTTGCATCTGTGTTCATGAGAGATATTGCTCTGTAGTTTTATTTTTGTGTGTGTGTGTGTGTTTTCTTTATCAGGTTTTGGTATCAGAGTAATACTGGCTCATTAAATGAGTTGGGAAGTATTGCCTCCTCTTTGATTTTTTCTGGAAGATTTTGAGGAGACTATGTATTAAATTTTCTTTGAATGTTTGGTAGAATTCACTGGCGAAGCCATCTGGTCCTGGACTTTTACTTTTTGGTAGGTTTTTAATGATAGCTTTAATTTCCATACTGCTGATCTATCTATTTAGATTTTCCAGTTCTTCGTGATTCAGTCTGGGAAGGTTGTATCTTTTTAAGTACTTGTCCATTTCTTTTAGGTTATTAAATCTGATGTTTTATGTTTTTTTGTAGTATTCTTGTATGATCCTTTGTATTTCTGTGGTGTCAGTCATAACTTCCTCTCTTTCATCCCTGATTTTGTTTACTTACTACTTTTCCCTTTTTTTTTTTGGTGAGGCAACCCTTCATTGACCTCACAGATTGTAAGGACCTTGTCAGCTCACAATTCTTTTTTTTCTTTTTTTTTTATGCCAACAGCACCTGTTCTTCCTAGGCGGTCTCCCATCTAAGTACTTAGCTTTTGAGATCAGATGAGATCGAGCTAGTTCAGGGTAGCGTGGCCATAGACTCTTTTTTTTCTTTGGTGAGTCTAGCAAAGGGTTTGTCAATTTTATTAACCTTCTCAAAGAACCAACTCTTTGTTGTATTTATATTTTTTTTGTTTTCAATTTTACTTATTTCTGCTCTAATTTGATTATTTCTTTCTTCCTGCTGATTTTAGTCTTCATTTGCTCTTCTTTTTCTAGCCTTTTAAGGTGAAGCATTATATTCTTTATTTGGGTTCATTCTTGTTTTTGGAGATAGGCTTATAATGATATGAATTTTCTTCTTATGACCACATTTGCCATGTCCCAAAAGTTTTGATATTTCATACCATCATTATCATTCATTTCTATATATCTCTAGATCTCCCTTCATTTTTTCTCTGACCCAGTAATTCTTTAGTAGTATGTTGTTTAGTCTCTATGTATTTGTGGTTCTTCCCACTTTCTTTTTACAACTGATCTCCAGCTTCAAAGCATTATGGTAGGGAATATGGTTGATATGATTTCAACCATCTTATATTTGTTGAGGCTATCTCTGTATCTCAATATGTGGTCAATCCTTGAGAATGTTCCATGTGTCCTAGAGAAGAAGGTAAAAACAGCTGTTTTGAGATGGAAGGCTTTGTAAATGTCCATTATGTCCATTTGGTCTAATGTGTCATTTAAGAATGTTATTTCCTTATTGATTTTCTGTTTGGATGTTCTGTCTATATTGGACAGTGGGGTATTTAGGTCCCCAACTATGATAGTGTTTGTTTTGTTTCTGCCTTTAGTTCTATTAGTAATTGCTATATATATTTGGGGGCTTCCTGATTGGGAGCATAGACATTAATAAGTGTTATGTCTTCTTGGTGTATGATTCCCTTTATCATTGTGAAGTGTTCCTCAGTATCTTTCTTTACCTTTTTTATTTTCAAGTCTATTTCATCCTATATTAGTACTGCTAATTCTGCTTTTCTCTGAATGCCATTTGCTTGAAATATCGTTTTCTACTCTTTTACTTTGAGTTTTGGAACTGAGATGTATCTCCTTGAGGCAGCATATGTTTGAATTTTGTTTTTTTGTTTTTTGGGTTTTTTTTTTTTTTTTATTCAATCTGCAACTCTGCCTTTTTATTGGTGAGTTTAGTCCATTTACATTTAGGGAGATTATTGAAATACAAGGTTTTCCTATAGCCAGTTTATCTTTTGTTTTCTGGTAGCTTGGTTTTCACATTGTTTCCTTATCTTTTTGTTTCTGTTTTTGTTTATTTGTTTGTTTGTTACTTTGGCTGAGTTTTGTGATTTTCCCTCTGGTTCTTTTTGTTTTATGTTATATACTTCAGGTCTGAATCTTTGGCATGTGGTTACCATTACAAATATGTAAAGGATAGGTATATGTATATATAATTGGCCGCTTTTTCTGCATGTTCTTTATCACCATTCCCCTTTGTAAATTTGATCTTTGAATCCTCTTCTTTTCTTTTATTGTTCTTTCAATTTGTACCATATATGCTAAATGTTCATTACTAATTTTCAGTAGCAAATCTCTCATTATTTTAGCTTATAATTCTTTGTTCTTAATAATGGTTGCCCTCTGCTGCTTCTGTCTGGCTGCTAGTCACTTTACTCATAGTTATGTATTATTTTTGTCATTTTTTTAGATGAGCTGACCCCTTTCTGTATTTTCTGTAATGTAGACCTTGTAGTGAAGAATTCTCTCAATTTTTTTTTTATGTCTGGAAGTGTCTTTATTTCTCCTTCATATCTAATGGAGAGCTTAACTGGATACTTTATTCTAGGCTGCAAGTTTCTTTTATTTAACAATTTGAGTATTTTATTCCACCTCTTTCTTGCTTGTAAGGTTTGTGCTGAGAAATCCAATGATAATCTAATGGGTTTTCCATTATAATTTACAGTCTTATTTCTCCAGCTGCACTGAGAATTCTTTCTTTGTCATTGGTTTTTGATAATTTTAATATAATGTGTCTTGGAGAAAGCCTTTTTTGGATTGAGATAATTAGATGTTCTGTTGACTTCTTGAATCCCAAACTCCAGTTCATTCCTTTGCTTTGGGAAATTCTTGTCAACTATTTGTCTGAAAATGCTTTCTAATCCCTGCTCCTTTCCCTCTGCTTCGAGAATGCCCATTATTCTTGTTTCCTTTCTCAATGGCATTAGCTAGTTCTCGTATTTCTCTTTCATTATTTTTCATTCTTTAGTATCTCTCTTATTATTATTTATTTCTAAATTTCTGTCTTTGATATCACCAATCCTTTTCTCCATTTGGTCGAATCTATTTCCCAATCTTACTATTTCATTCTTCATATCTTTTACTGTGTTCTTCTTTTCCAGAAGTTCTATTTGGTTTGTTTAAGGGTTTCAGTCTCCTTGCACAAAACTTTTTTCTGCTCATCTAGTTGTTTTTTAAATTCATGGAATTGTTGATATGAATTATTTTTGATCTCATTGAGTTTTTTCAGAAGTACCATCCTGAATTCTCTGTCATTTAAGTCACATGTTTCTATGTCTGTAAGCTTATTTCCTGGAGATTTTTCTTTCTTTCTGAGCTGGCTTGTCACTGTGGCTGTTCATGGTGTTTAACAGACTATTTCTATGTCTGGGCATTAATGGAAATGAGTCTGCTTCCCCCTCGTCCCAGAAAGATTTATTATATAAAGGTCTCTCTTTAGCCTGTTGCAAAAAGGGCGGTTTTCTTTTGGTTTCCAGTAGGTGGCATCTAAGCCTCTTTGAGTCCTGCTTTATATAAGCCTCTTGGATCCCTGAAACAGTTTCGATAATGTTTGCTCATATCTCCTGGGACTTTCAGGTGTTCAGTCTTGGAGGATATGGGTAGGGTGTTTGGAAAATGGAGGCTATGACTCAGACTAATGTGCATCCATGGGTGGTAATAATCAGCTGTTATTTATTTGACATCCCCGCATCTCTGCTTTCTGCTTTGATCCCTGGGCACTGCTCTGTGTGGAGCTCACAGCTCTCTCTGGCAGGGCAGTTCAGGGATACTGCCACAACTTCTCCCCTCCCCATCCTCCTGTTGGGATGTCCAGCTGTGAGAGGCACCTTCTTTGTTTCTCCCATCTGTTGCTCTCAGACCACCTAACTCCTAGCATTCTGAACTGTGGTAGCTCTTACTTGTAGATCCCTCACTCAGACGTGCTTCTGTGCAGGTTGGATGCTTTTTGTTAAATTTTATATATTTGGCTTATTGTGGTTTCTAGGAGAGAGATCTGGAGACATCTCTTCAGCTGTTCACCATGCTTCTGACTTCCAAGTGCCTGAAATGGCAATTTGAATAGCATTCTACATGTCAAGTGAATAATCTATTATTTAAAAACTCTTTAAAAAAATGATCTCTAGGTTTAAATGCTTTACCTGTGATATGCTCTCCAATAAATACGAATTAATATTAATTACACACAGTCTCTTCCAAATAATAGAA
>NW_011888868.1:4657061-4666365 GCF_000151845.1 Pteropus vampyrus | reverse complement strand
TATATAGTGAATAAGTGGGGTTTATTTCAGGAATGTAAGCAAAACTGGTTCCATATTTGAAAATTAATCAAATCAACCCTCTCTATAAAATGCTAAAAAAGAAGAATCACGTGATCTCCTCGGTCACTCCAGAAAGAGCCGTTGGCTATTCTGGAGGCACCAGGAACTTACAAGAGGACACTGAGTTGTCAGAGTTAGGGCAGGAGGCGAGATTCACTCCCTACAGAAGTGCTGGCAGTATCCATTGTTTCTCTGTTGAGCCCTCCCCCAACAGCCCCGTCATAGCTGAGACATCATCAAACTAGATAACAGAGATCTCTCAGCCTAGAGGATTCCCTGAAACTCTGCCACCCCCAGTTTGCAGCCCCATATAAGCCACATCCAGGTGCATCTTCTGCAGGTCATGTGCTCCTTACTAAGCAGCACCTAGACTCACTCTGTTGGCAGCTGTCCTAGGTTTCTAGTGTGGTTTCTGGAGGCAACTATAAGCACAAAATCTCTGGATTGCTTGCTGAATCTTAACAGGTGGCCCTGGAGGGGCACAGGCTGGAACTAAACTTGTCCTGCATCTGTACCCCTTTCAGGATTGTGTTACTAGACATCTACTTCATAAAACCGCATTAATAAGATGAGAAGACTTAAGAGCTTTGCTTAGTACATAGAAACAGACACAGAAAGGCAGCCAAAATGGGAAGACAAAGAAGCAGAAGTCATACAAAAGAATAGAATAGAGATCCAGCAATAATGGAGTTAAGCAATCTAACAGATGCAGAGTTCAAAACATTGGTTATAAAGATGCCCAATGAACTTAGGGAAAATGTAGATGAATTCAGTGAGACCTTTAACAAAGAGATCAAAAAACATAAAAGTGGAAATGGAAATTATAAAAGATAACCAGTCTGAAATGAAGAACACATTATCTAAGATGAAAAATATATTACATGGAATAAACAGAGTGAATAAGGAAGAGGATTGAATGACTGATACAGGGGATGGGGAAGCCAAGGACACTCAATTAGAGTGGCAAGAAAAAAGAAGCCAAGAATACCATAATAATTTAAGAAGCCTATCTAACACAATTAAATGTAAAAACATCTGTATTCTAAGGGTACTTGAAGAGAGAGAACAAGAAGTTGGAAATATATTTGTAGAAATAATGATGGAAAAAGTTCCCAACCTGGTGAAGGAAATAGACATACAACACCAGGAAGCTCAGAGAGCCCCAAGAAAGATGAATCCAAAGAGGTCCACACCAAGATACATCATAATTCAAATGCCATATATTAAATACAAAGAGAGAATCTTAAAAGCAGCAAGAGAAAAGCAGTTACATGTGGAATCTAAAGAACAAAATAAAGAATAACAACAAAAGCAGAAATAAACTCATAGATACAGAGAATATTTTGAGAGCTACTAGATGGGAGGAAGTTTGGCGGGACAGCTATATAAAGGCAAAGTGATTAAGAGATACAAACGGATAATGCAAAATAGATATGGAGATGTAGAGTGTAGAATGAAAAAGATGGTTATTAATGTTGTAATAAATATGTAAGGAGGAAGAGGGGTATTAGATTTAGTGGGGTGATCGCTTTGCAAGCTATGTGGATCTTTGATAACTGTGCTGTACAACTAAAACTGGTATATTATTTTATGTCATTTATAATTGGAAAAAAAACTCATTGAATCATATAATGTAAATATGAGCAGTAATTGTCTATTATATTTCAAAAAGATGGAATAAATACATAAATAAATACATACATACATACATACATACATACATACATAAAATATTAATCTTGAAAAAAAAATCCTTACGAAAGCACCCAGAATAATGTTTGACCAAGTATCTAGGCCCCCTGTAACCCAGTCAAGGTGACACATAAAGTTAACCATCACAGTGACAAAAAAAAATTTGAACATTATTAACCTACTACTAAACAGCCATCATTTTACTGATGAGAAATATGATGTCGGTGAGTGGAAGGCCATTGATCTTCCAATCTTCCTTAAAAAAAAGAATACACACACACACACACACACACACACACACACACAAACTATCATTTACAAGAAGATTCCTTACAGAATAAAAATAACACAGTTAAAAGATATTTCTAAAAGTTCATTAATAATTTTGTAACAATAATATAATTATTTATAATACTTTATTGTATTAATACTTGTATTAAATATTTTATAATAGTTATGGTATATGTTATATAAATTATAATACTTTATTATAATAAATTATTAATATTGCATTATTTTATAATTTTGTATATCCATGAGCTTATGAAAAATGCTTGGTGTCACTCGGTATCAGTGGAGTTTGGTGAAAGTTTGAGTGGATGTCAGGGTGTTTATCTTCTAGCATCTATTCTGTCATTTCCAAACCATATGACTTCAGGTGAATTCTTTAATCATTCTGGTCCTTCCTTAAAAATAACAGGCAGGACTTTAGGATTTAAACTCCATCTCTTATGACCTTGGGAAGTTATATAACCTACCTGGGATTCATTTTCCTATTCTGTATAAAAGGAGCTTATCATAGAACCTTCGTGACAGGGTAGCTGTCATGGTTAAATATTCACTATGCGTAAAGTACTTAGAATTTTACCTTATATAGTAGGTGCTATATAATGTGTTCTTTTACTGTTATAACTATTAAGTTGCATTCCATCATCTGCAAATTATTTCTTGCACTTAGTATGCAAGGATGATATATGAGAGCCTCTCACTTTCAGGCGCTTGAAATTTCTGTTAAAGGTTTAATTGTATGTTGCTCCAGTTTTCCCAGTGTCGCAACAGAAGTGGATCCTTGGTCAGGACATTTTACAAGATGTATTCTTTCATTCTACAAATACTTTTGGAGTACCTTCCATTCTCCATGAACTTTTATAGGCCTTGGAAATAAACAAATAAAAATATAGCATGGAGGTGATTAGCGATGCAATTGTGTGGGAAATTGACTAGATGTATTAGTGGCCTCTAAGCTCAATACCAGGGAAGCTATCCTGGTGGGCACAATGTAGCAAGTCTACCAGACCAAGTTAAAATACTCAAATCACAGAGTTCATTTAAATCACATAGCTTTTCAATGTAAAATACAGAATGAGAAGCAAGAGGAAGAAGATGGTAAAAGTCAGGATAGTTAAAATAGAGTGTAAGTGAAATGGAAGGTCCTTAGTACCTGAATTCTGGCACGTATATAATGTTTGTATATCTTGACACTGTCACACTGACCTTCTTTCTGATGGTGTTGATATAACAACAGAATTTAGGTTCAAACAATGGGGCCCATAGATAGAAAGAGTCCTGACCTAATAAAACAGTTCCTCACTGGAGACATACAGGAACATGAAGCTTAGCACAGTGGTAGCTTGACAATTAACTTTATTAATCGTCATTGAATTTATTTGTGTTTCTTGAGCAGAGGACTAGTGAGGCCATAATGGGTGTCACTGATAAGTGGTTGAATAAAAATCTCATAAAATTAAGTACCCATGTCTATTGAGTATATCCTTAACATTTAGTGTATCTTGTATATTTATATGTCATGGATATTTACTCTAAATATCTCTGTCCTCCTATCCCTTCTATGTTTGACATGCATCTTTCCTTTCTCACTACATATCTTACTTTTAACACATCATGTGAATTCTGCCTATACCTAACAAACATTTTGCTTACTAGCTACTTATCTATCTAAAATATTTTTAAAGTTTTGTTTGTTTTTGGAAAATTTCAAATTTATCTATCAAAGTGAAAGCACTTTATAGACATAAAAAAAAAATAAAACAAGCTGAGTGACAGTTTAGCTCCAAGTCAGCTAGAACAACACTCCTGCACAAACACATATACCCTACCTGTGAAGTGCAGAGCTTAGCCCTTATTCTTTCTCATAATTCTCTTGAGAGGTCCTGAGGGAAGGGGTTACTGACATATCTGTACCAACACTGGTGTTTCTGCCCCCTGCTATTCTAGCTGCTGATCTCTCAGTGCCCCTGGGCCATAGTCCCCTCTGTTTCTAGTTTGTGTTTAGAACCTGCTTGCTGTTGTGCTACTGGTATTCTCTCTGTTCCTTATGTCTTGAGACCTTTGGCACGGTTTTTTCTTTCTACTATTGCTTGTAAGAGATTTTTGTCAACCTTTTTGGCTGGTCATCTCAGGAGTACATCTCGATTTTCTTCTGAGAAGTAGAAAAACATTTTTCCCTTTATGTCTTATCTATATTTTAGCAATCTTTTAGCACAGTTGTGTGAATTCCTGTTTATTTCTACATCAATGTCTACATCTACATCTTTGTCAATGTCTATATCCATACCTATCTATTACCTACCTAGTTTTGACACATCCTCTCCCATAAAATATAGATCACAGTTTATATATTTCCTTACATTGTTTTCTTCCAGTATTTAGACCTTGATTTTTCTATTAGTGAATTCACTGTCCATTTCCTCATTCTGGATTTCAATGAGTAACTTCAAGTGCAAGAAATAGGTTTTCAGACATTTAAATTCCAACTGCAATAAGATTTTTAAATTATTTCAATAGAATTTGATGGCCCCACATAAATAAAAAATTACATTCAGCTGCCTTTGGAATTGAATTTCATTTAACACCATAGGTGTGCAACCACAAAAGCCTTTATAACAGACAAATGTTAATGGGCATTATAAGCCAGACATTGGCAAAACTTTTCTATAAAAGTCCAGATGATAAATATTTTAGCCTTTTCAGGTCATATAGTTTCTTTCACAGCTACTCAAATATTTCATTGTAGCACAAAAGCATTCATAAATAATAGAGAAATAATAGAGTATGGCTGTGTTTCAATTATTTACAAAAATAGGTGACAGGAAGTAGTTGCCAAACTCTAGCCTAAATCATATTTCCCTCTTAGAAATAGAGTTAACGTTTCTTCAATTGTTGCATGTGATGGTGTCAGAATCAATCTGCTAAGTGATTGAGCCACTTTCTGCCATCTTTTTGCTATTAATCACATTCTTCTAAGCAGTGAGGATACATTGTGGAAAAAAAAAAAAAAAGAGATCCATTTCTCTAGGGAGTTTAAACTCCAGTGGTAGGAGGCAGAATATTTACAAAATAAACAAAATATATAGTATATTTCACACTGATGCATCAAATGATAAAAGCAAGGCTGATAAGGGAGATTGTATCTGTTAGGCTGTAAGATAAAAGGTAAAATTTGAATAGAACCTTGAGTGTTGTGAGATAGTAGAACTTGTAAATAACTGGGGGAAAAGCATGTGAGACAGGGAAGTGCAAAACCACATAGGTAGTAGCATGGAGTCTGATGGACTGCAGATAAAAGTAGCAGAAATGGTGTCAAGAGGAGAGAGTCTTAAGAAGCAAAGTGACAGAACATTAATTGGCTGTGTTATGTAGGGCCTTCTAGATCAATGGATTCATTTAACTATTACTCTCAGTGAGTAAATTTGTCATTGGAGGATTTTGATAGAAATTAAATATTTTAATCTCACCACTTTCCTCCTTTCATCTTCGTTTCTCTATTTTGCCTCCTCTATCAATGCTTACTTCTTTTTCTCCTTTCTTTTCTTTCCTCTTTACTTTTTTTCTTTAAATAAAATAGATTCTATAATGTGAATGAGATACAGAGATAGTACATATATAAATTAAGACTGCAGTTTCATAAGAAAAAATGTAAAATGCATTATAATACAATGTGGTATATATTAAGATAAAAGTGAAGAGTACAGGGAAATATGAGACCATTGAAAAAGTCACCCCTCAGCATGGTGGTGAGAATGGACTGTCAGAGATTTGCTTAGTTATTTTGATTAAATTAGTTGACTGTTGAATAACAAATTGAAATTAAAATACCAGAAATGAGTATGATATAAACTAAGGAATAGTTTATGGCAAGAGAGAAAGCTGAAAAAACATAATATAATTGGTTAAGCAAAAGTAGCTCCATAAAGTGCACCTGTGGTGACCATGTGCCTAAAAAAAGAGAGGTCAATGATGTATTATGAAGGAAACTATACACTGCAGGGGGTAGATTCTCTTTTAAATGGAATGTCAATTAACTCAAAAATTTTAAATATGATTTTGACTACAACATCCATGTCATTTTGCAACAGCTTTGATTGCATTCTACTCATAAAATACATTTTAACATTTCTTTAGCTAAGGCTAGTATATTCTGGGGAGAATGTTGTATATTTCCACATTTGAACACAGTTCGGACTTTCTTAAATAATATGAAAGTTGTAAACATACATGTCTATAAAATCCAAAGATGCTATTAATTGTAGAGAGCCATAGCTTTGATGGATAATAATTCTATTAAAACTTTAAACTGATATAGAAGTATATCATGGTTGCAACTTCTCATTATATCCTCTGCATCCTATTAACATTTCATGTCAAGTCTAGTTTATTTACTACCATATGGATTCAGCAATGACACTTTTATGAAAGTCATAAATAAATGTCAGACATAAAAATGCTAAGAATGCTTCACATGACTAGTGATGTGCTATGCAATAAAGTTGTTTTTAAAATAAGTTTAACTATGATATTGTTTTGTCATTTTATATATTGATTATAATTTGTAATTTTTCCAAGTTATCTGGGAAGCATATATTCATATCTTCCCAGCAAGTTGTGAGATGTTTCAACTTTTATGTTTATAATTATAACCCTAAATGAGTTAGCTAAATCCTTTTATTTTACACAATTTAAATGATCAGTCTGTTGAGACAGTATATTTGGAAGTGTTTGACCTTCACTTCACTTAAGGTCTACTAACTTGATCTCTGATACTTTTAGCACTTTTTCACTTTTTCAGAAAAAAGCTAAGCGGAAACAAAATTTCCCTGGGCAATCAAGTAAACATTAAGATTAAAATTAATAATATTTCTTAGTTAAATAATTCTGAGAAATACTAGATACAACTAATTTGAACAGATTTCTCAATAAATTAAATTGGCCATGCTTTGAATTAAAAAATGCCATGGGGGACCAGAAAATCACAGAGCTATTTTATCCATACAGCATTTGCCAAGGCTCTATAAAATCATAAAATAAAGTTCAGTAAATAGTGATATAGGCAACTGTACACAAGAAAATTATTATTTTTAAAACTTTGTTAACATCAGATCTCAGTAAGAAGTTATATTACTATCTTAGAATTAAGAGAGATCATGAAAAACAAGAGTGTTAGTCCATATGTCTGTAACAACTTCATGAACCTGGAAATACATGATAACATTACAGTATAATAAGATCTTTTAAATATTAATTTGAAAATGAAACTTTACTATTAGAAGAATTTAGACTGTATTATATGCATCGTTTTTAATAATGACTTATCAAGGAAAGTGAGAAGACAAGTTTCAAATTAAAGAAAATAATTTACAATACACAGCCCATGAATAATGTATAAGTATGTGTGTGTGTATATATATATATATATATATATATATATATATATATATAATCTTCATTCATCTATCAATGGGCACCTAGGTTGCTTCTATGCCTTAGATATTATAAATAATACTGCAATAAACACAAGGGTGCATATAACTTTTTGAATTAGTGTTTTTGTTTTCTTTGGATAAATATCTAGAAGTAGAATTGCTAGGTCATATAGTATATCTAATTTTAGTTTTTTGAGGTATTCCCACACTGCTTCTATAGTAGCTACACCAGTTTGCAGTCATACTAACAGTTCACAGGAGTTCTCTTTTCTCCATATTCTCACCAGCATGGTATTTGTTGCGTTTTTGTAAATAGTTATTCTGACAGGTACAAGGTGATATCTCATTGTGGTTTTGATTTGCATTTTCCTGATGATTAATGATGTTGAGAATCTTTTCATATGTCTGTTGGCCATCTGTTTGTCTTCTTTGGAGAAATGTTTTTACATGTTCTCTACCCATTTTTCAATCAGGTTGTTTTTGTTCTTGTTGTTCTTATTGTTATTAAGTTGTATTTGTTTCTTATATATTTTGAATATCAATTCCTGATCCGATGTATGATTTGTGAATATATTCTCTCATTCAGTAGGTTGTCTTTTGTTTTGTTAATGGCTTCTTTTGTTGTGCAGAAAGATTTTAGTTTGTTGCAGCAATAAAAAAAGAATGAAATCTTGACATTTGCAACAACATGAATGAACCTACAGGGTATTATGCTAAGTGAAATAAGTCAAGCAGAAAAAGACAAACAGTATATGGTTTCACTTATATGTGGGATCTAAAACAAATGTACAAACAAACAAAACAAAATAAAGAGAAATTCATAGAAATAGAGACCAAAAGTTGGTTACCAGAAGGGAGGGAGTGGAGGAAAAGGTATAAAAGGTAAAAGAGAATATAGTCAATAATATTGTGATAGTTTTGCCTAGTGACAGATGATTATGAGAGTTAGTGGAATAATCATATCGTAAGTTACTGAAAGTAAAATCACTATATTGTAATCTAATATTACCAATATAATATTATACACCAACTATACTAAAATTAAAAAAAAAATAAAGGAATTATCAAAATAAAAAAGAATGTATAAATGAGCCATGTATGTTAATAAGAAAACTACAAACAATATAAAGAAAAAAATATGTAAAAAGCATAGACATTACTCAAGAGAAAACATATAAAGCCATTGAATAATTGAAGATATAGTTAAAAGTATTAGTTATCAGAGAAAATAAATCAAGACCACAAAAAGATATAATTTACATTTATTTAACTGGCATAAGTTAACACCTGACAATATCCAGTATTCAATTGTGACAGCCATGCTGACTCCCAACTAGCTTAATATCTTCATCAAAACATTCTTTCAGAAGATAAAAGTTGCAAATAATTTTATTTTCTCCTGAAACTATCCCTATGAAAAACAAATAATAAAAAAACTCTTAAATAACCATTAAATTGTTCAACAATTCAATAGATAGCATGAAACTACATTTTACTCCCCAAATATTGTTCTCGTTGCCTCAATATTCTCTCTCACTTTGCTGAGTCCTTTATGTTCCTCACACAATCCCATTCAATCCCACAATGAAAGATCTGCCTTAAACCAGATCATAAAACCCAGTAAATATCTCAACTCTTCCCTCTCATTCTAAATTTCAACAAAGACCCTGTCAAAGTAGTGCTTGCTTTCCCTTACCACAGTAAACTTATCTTTGTCTAATCAAGTTATTTTTTGAGATATATTTGAGAACCAACATACTACAGAAAGAAACAATGGAGACCAGAAGGCAGTGGGCTTGCATTTTCAAAGTATATATATTCAAAGTATATAT
>NW_011888868.1:4650149-4657011 GCF_000151845.1 Pteropus vampyrus | reverse complement strand
AGAATAATAAAATATATACATTTTAAAAACTATTAAATAAATTAAAATGCTACATTACTGCATATTCTCTTAATTTAAATGAAAGGAGGTAAGTAGGAATAAAAGAAAAAAAAACATAAGACATATAGAAAACAAAAAATAAAACGGCAAACGTAAATTTGACTATATCAATAATATTAACAGTAAAGAGATAAAATAACCCAATAAAAAGGCAGAGATTGCCAGACTGGATTAAGTAACATGATCCAACTATATGTCTATATAAAACACACTTTGGATTTAAATAGTTTAACAATAAAAAAAAATGAAAAAATTTATATCATGCAAATGACAACTTCAAGAAAACTGGAGGAGTTATATCAGGTAAAATAGAATTTAAAACAAAAATGTTACTAGAGATAATGAGAAGTATTTTATAAACATAAAAGGTCCATACATCAGGAAGATATAACAATTACAAACATAAATTCATGCAATCACATAACACCAAAGTACTTTAAGCAAAACTTAAATAAATGAAGAAAGAAATATGAAATTCAATGCTAGTGGTTGGAGATTTCAATATTACACTTTGATTAATGGATAGAACAATGAGTAAGAATCTCAACAATAACACATAAGAATACAGAACTCCATGAAACAATTCTACATAACAGACATCTACGGAACACTCCACCCAACAACAGAAGAAAATATAACCTTCTCAAAAGGTTATATTCAAAAGTACATATGAAATACTTTTCAGGATAGATTATGTGCTAATTCATAAAATAAACCTCAATACTTTAAAAAAGGATAGAAATAATACATAGCATGCTCTTTGAACACAATCTAATTAAATGAGAAATCAATACCAGAAAAATAAACTGGGCCACTCACAAATATTTAGAAATAAAATAACATATTCCCAAATGATCAATGGGTATAAAAATAAATCAAAGGTAAATTATAAAATACTTTGAGATAAATAAAAATGAAGATAAAGAGTATTAAAACATGGAGAGCAGCAAAAGTAGTGTTCAAAGTGAAAATTTTATAACTACAAAGTCCTATATTGGGATAGATAAAAGATCTTAAATCAATAATCAAACCATCCACCTTCAGGAACTAGAAAAAGAAGAGAAAACCATGCAAACCTAGCAGAGAAAAGAAAATAATAAAGATTAGAACAGAAAATAATGAAATAGAGAATAGAAACTTAATTTAAAAAAAAATCAATTAAACCAAAAGTCAGTTCTTTGGGGAGATTTAAAAATTTCACAAATCTTTATCTAAACTAAGAAAAGAAAGAAAAGACTAAAACTACAGAAATGAATAGGAGGCATTACTATGAAACCTACTGAAATAAAAAGAATTTTAAAAATACTATAAATGTGACATCTGAATGGTTGATTAAAATATGAACGATGTTAATCCTTCTTAGTAATCAGGGAAATACATTTTAAAATCACAATAACTCATAGCCATATAGCCATAGAACAAACAAACAAAAAATTGGCAATACCAAATGATAGGAATATTGAAGAATCGATATTCTTAGATGGGATTGCAAATCAGAACTAATTAAGAAAAAATTCTCACATTATCTACTGATATTAAATATATGCATTTGCTATGGCAGAACAATTTCACTCCTAGGTTATCAAAGAGGATTATATGCACACATATCTCAAAATACCTTCACTAACACATACATTATTCACTAACACATAATATCTTAAGGATTCAAAAATCTGACCAAAGTAAAATGGTTATTTTGTGGCATATTTATACAAAGAAATAGTATACAGCCATTAATATGAACCCATTATAGTTATACATATAGATGGATCTCAGAAACATAATATTGACTAAAAGAAGCTAGACACAAATAAGTTATAATGTTCCTTTCTTTTTATACTATGATAAATATTACAAAAATGATAGAGAGAACAAAAATAGAGGGGTACGGATGCATGCTTAGTTAGCAAAATTATGAAGAAAATAAGTTATTTTTATAGTAGTCAGAGTATAGCAAATTTCTAAGATGAATGGTAGCATGTGAAGATGGCCTTTGGAGTGATTCCTCCATGTGGCTAAATGTACAAATTATATTATGTACTTTCAATTTGTACTATTTCCTTATGTGTTACATATTTGACAATGAAAGGTAAAAATACATGCATACATATATGCATACATAAATAAAAGCTCTGAGTGTGCTATATAGTTCATGCTATTTCCTCGTTTGAATAGAAGATATACAGAGAAGTGAAACAAAAAAGCAATTACCTATAAAGTTATAAGGAGGAATATTGGAATAGAAAGGTGGAGGACTTTGGACAGGGGTAGTTGAAGATTATTCTTCAAAGGAGTCAGTAAAGAAGAAGGCAAGTAGGAAAAATATCTTAGTTAAAATAGAGGACAACCCATAAACACAGAATAATAGCAAATACAATGAGACAGGCATGGTCAGGCTGTTGTGTGAAGATGTATTTATTGGTGGCTCCAGTAAGAATGGGTCACCTGTGTAAACACCTGCTTCCTCCATTCAATATATTTTCTTCTGAAATAGGGAAAAATACCTTTGGAGATTGAAAACCTCTCATCTCTTTTTGCAAATAACTGCTGCATATCTTCATGATTACTCTTTGGATTAATCTGAAAAAAAAAAAGGTTTCAATAAAAAGAAATAAATAAATGTTATCTAATAAGTTGTTTTAATTTTAATTTTGCTTTATTTAAATTAAGTTTAAATATGTAAAAGTTATATACCTATTCACGTGTATAATTATGTTTTTAACTATATTTTCTTATATATTATAGATCATACTGAATGGATAATTTTTGAATTTATTATTTATTAAATAAAGGCTTTTTCTAATTTTGCTATCGATAATAGTCAATCATCACTATAAAAATTGCATAATATTCTATCCTATAACTGTATTGTTTCCTCGCTTTTTGTTCTATTTACATTTTCTACTATAAGTAGCACTAGAATGAATATCACCTCAAATTACAATACGTTTTTGCATTTATGATTATTTACATAATGTTCAGAGCAGAGCTACTGTGTCATTTATACTTACGTGAACATTTTTTATGACCTTTGAAATTTATTGATAGCATGCCTTCAGAAAAGTTTTAACATACTCGTCAAAAGTATATGAGAGAGTAAATTGTTTCCTATTGCCTTGCCAATTCTAAATATTTCACTACTGTAAGTAATTTGGAAGGTGATAAAAGATATGGCTATTTTAATTTCCATTTATTTAGGTTACTAGAAAGGTTAGATATTATTCCATGTTATTGAGAATTCATATTTCCTTATTTAAAATGGAATCCATTTACCTAACTGGATTCTTAATGTTTTATTTTCTCATTAGTTATATAACTTTTTATAAAGTAAACATTTTATTTATAATAAAATATTTATTGTATTTATTTGTGAATATTCTCCATTTTCTTTTTGCTATATTTATTAGTTTATCATCAAGAGAATTTTTGAGCCATTATTTTCTCTGTTGATTTGACCATTTTCTTTGAAAACATTCTTTATTCTAAGATTTGATATCTATCCATCTATATTTTCATCCAAATTTTGTTCTCTAAGCTCCTAGTATGATGCCACATGACAAACTATTTATTCTTTAATTTATTATTATACAAAATCTTTGTTGTTCAATTGTTCTACCTTTTTTCTATATAGTCTCTCTCTCTCACACACACACGGACATACAGATGCACTATATATGTATGTGAATATGATATATGATACTTGGTTTGTATTTTTAAGCATTGAAGTATTCACCATAGAAAAATGTGAAAATTATTGGACTTTCTCACATTTGTTGTATAACTTACTCTTGTTTTTATTTTAAATACCTATAAAGAATATTTTAAACTTTTCTGTCCTTCAACCCTCTTCATCTAAATGTGTTCTGATGTAACTAGAATATAACTTCTTTCTCACTTTCTCTTCCTTTCAGAGACAAATGCTTTATTAACATCCACAAACATTCCTTATCTCCTAGGTAAAGAAGCTCACTAACTTGTTCTGTTTGACCTTTATTCATAAAGCCTCTCTTATAAATAAACTGTTATAAAAGCTTCTGAAGAACGGTCATCTTCCTGCATATTGATGAAAGTTCCACCCAATCAACTACTTAGCTAAAGAGCTTTTTAAGTACCTTTCACACTCGACCTATCAGATGCTGTTTTATAAATAATATACCATTGATCTTCACTAGCTCTGAGATGCTGATTTTCTTCTCCCCAGTTGATAAATTTTAAAAATGCGTAATTCATAGAAACTAAGTTATTAGCCCAAATTTTAGGTGGAAGTATAAGCACTAAAATCTAGTTCTCCCAAAAGCAAAGTTCACCAACCAAGAAACCCTAAATCTAGAAGCATTGGCTTACCTATTTTATATTATATATAAATTATAATCCGATATATCCAAAAATACGTGAATGATATACAAGAATACATGGTTTTTATGCTACTCTAGACCATTCTGGTATAGCAGAATAACCTGATAAACTCACTATAAACTGTTTTGCTTTTATTCTCCTTATTCTATGCATAGCTCTAGAGACTCAGGATATCTCTTAGATAAAAAAGAAAAAAAAAGAAAGAAAGAAAATCTCTCCTGGTCAGAGTCTTATGTTCTTGTAGAAAACGAAGATACTAATGGGAAAACACAATCTCAGGCTGGGACAGGCTTTCTTCATGGACACTCACTGCAAGGAAGCAATCATTGACGTCTCCTCCACACAAGACCAGCCTTGGTAAGAACTTTCTGTTTTTTAACATTTGTATACATTTCAGTTTTCCTTCTTGTATAACAGTGGCATAGGTTGCACTTGTGTTTCCTGCTTTACATCCTCCTAACAAAGTTTGATATTGCTGCTGCAACCATGCCTCGGCCACACCAGAAACACCTCTCATATTTTTTTTATCCATGTCTAATTCATTTGCTGTATTATTGCTATTGATTATAGTAGCCACCACATAGTTTTTTTTTTTTTTATGTACTATCTTGCTATGATTTATTCAATTCAATTTTTTAAATTACCCTTATTAAGAAGCCAAAATAATTTCCATTTTGCAGACATGAAAACAGAAAAAGAAGGAGGAACACAGAGAGTAAGGAGCAGACTTGGGACTCTCATTGAGGTCTAAAAGAATCAAATCCCCACTCTTTATACTACAATAGGATGTAATATTACCATTCCTAGACAAATTGCCTTAATGTAAAGTATACATGGTTCTTTAAGATGATATATTTTAAATATCTTTTTATTGAAGCATAACTCTACATACAGAAAAATAAAGGCAGAGTTTGATAAGTTTTTATAAAGCAGAGACCATAACTAACTTTGAGATAATATGTATATATTACCAGAACCCTGGAAGCCACCATCATACTTCTCTCTAGTCCTTTACTCCATGGGTAATTAGTTCCATGAAAATGAGAAGTGTTGTAGTGTAATTAACTTCAGAGACCAAGGCAAGCTAGTGTTGAGGGGAGCTTTGATCAGAAAGACCATCCACAAATTACCCAATGCAGCCATGGTCTGGAGCAGTCATTGGCTACACAGAGCAACTGGCATGGGGTCCATTCCACACCTCACAGGGCATAGAGACACAGGTAATTTTCAGAAATAATATTTTGATATGTTACAAGCTACAAAAAGTCCAAGTCAAATAGAACCTGGCTGTGGGGTCACAAATTGAATTACATTTTGTAGTATGTTCCCTGAACTCCATCAGTGCTGCCATAAATCCTCAAGGTGCCTCAAATAGGCTAACTTCCTTAGGAATGCAGGCAATTTTATATCACAGAGTTACATGTCCAGTTCTACCCAGGAAAACATTTAACTGATATTGAACAAAACTTGATTTTGAAGATTGATAAATGTTTCTAACTACCAAGCAAAATTATGACTAATAAAGAGGCTGAAAAATGGGGAGAAATTTTTAGAAAACCACAAAATATTCACACAAGGGAATATGTTAAAATACAAGTATCAGTTAGATGCATATCTCTTTTTTTATTTTGATAGTAACAATCTCAATATTTATTTTATACTTTTGATAACAAAAATGAACTAACAACAAAATAGATGGAGAGAGGGAATGTGGAGGGAAGTAAAAGCAGGTATTATACGTATAGAGGACAGCAATAGTGACAATGCATGCCTCTTTTTTTCATTCCTTTTTTTTCTTTTTATTTATTTGTCTAACTGCACTCCATTTATACTTGTCTGTGCTTTGATTCAATTAGATTTGACAGGATTAATCTCTTAGGGGTACAGAGAGTGCTCATTGTGGTTATATACTGCTATTGGGGTGCAAAGTATAAAGATTGCTAATAAAAATTATAGGATGTAGAGAAAAATGTCAATCCATGTCAGTGCTTCCAGGTTCACTTGGAAAATAGCAATGATCTTGTTTACATGACTTTATGCCTGTGTTCACAGTCATAACATGAGAAAGAGATGTGTGTGTGTATATGTGTGTGTGTGAGGGGAGGGAAGAGAGAGAGAAACACAATACACACACAAACAGAAAGATAGTGTGTGCTCAGTTTAATAAATATTTATAGTGTGCATTCTATATTTTAAGCCATATGCCATATTGTCCTGGGATAAAAAGTGTCCTTTAAAATTATTAGAAACAACAGGAGGATGTATATTTTTATACAATATATTAACTATCTTGAGAGGTGATAATACAAGAAGAGTACCTAAAATAGTGTGAGCCCATTGTTCTCTGGTAGGAGACAACACCTGCATCAAGTCAGTCAGATAGGAAGATGGGAGGTAGAAAGCCATTCTAGATGTATGAAACAGCCCAAGAAAGGACTCAGAGCTC
>NW_011888868.1:4645041-4649058 GCF_000151845.1 Pteropus vampyrus | reverse complement strand
GCAAAGATATTAGAGAACTGGTTATCAAGCCAAAAGTATATCATGGAGTTAAATTACTGTGCAGATGGGAATTTATGTTATCATTAGAAGCATGGTTATAAAGTGCACAACTTCATAGAATGAACATTAAGTCAGTCAGACGAACAAATTCATCAGTTACAGCTGTTATTAGAAGTTCTGTGACTGTGAATGAATGTCTTGAAATTCCTGTCCCTTAATTTTTTTATATAAAAATAATACAGAAAATAATATTGTATCATATTCTCTGTGAAACTCTTAGCAGAGGACATAGAGCTTATTGAGTATTATAAATTGTGTAAGCAAATGGATTAAAACCCAAAAGATTTGATTTTTCTTTCAAAGTAGAATCTAAATTAAGCAGACCCTAGCCATAATTATGTATCTTGCACCAAATACTTGGAAAGTATATCTGAAAATTGTGACTGTTGATGACATCATATTTTAAATAATGACAAGCCCCCTAATCAAGGTTTTATTATTGCTGCCTGTATAGGCAAATGATCCATCTGTTTACATGGTGTGAATGAGAGGCCAAAGGAGTGCCCGATTATACAGTGATCTCTACTAATACCAACCATTATTTTTTAACAGAAAATAAAATTTTCCATAAACAAATAGAGATGATTGATATATATCAATCACATAGATTGATATATATGTGTATATATATCAATCACATAATAAAAACAGGTAAAATTTACAAAATATTTACTATGTAACTCAGTGGCAACTTCTGCATGCCATTTCAACTTCTCAATAACCTTATCGGTTAGATGTGATTGTCTGTACTTATAAATAAAACTGAGAGGTTAAATAAATGGTCTAAGGTCAACTAGGTGGTAAACAGTACAATCAAAATTAGAATGTGGCTTGATTTGAATCTCTACATAATTCAATCCCACAGGATTTACAAAGAAAAAGAACCAGTAATTGCAACAAGATTATTTAAAATAAAATGAAATAAAAACAGATTTCCAGACCAGATTTCATAGGTCTGGCACAGAACCCAGAGAACTGAATTTATATTAAGGATATTTTGTTATCATAACAAGTTTAGAACACATATTTACAGATTATTATTGTATTTTTTTTTTTTTACATTATTCTCTCAGAATTGAATGACTAGCAAAGAAACACCTAATGGAAATTGAATACTGTATTTACTTTAGTGACATGGAGCTCACTGAAGAACTCTTTAATTATCAGAGTCAGATCTCAAGTAATTGAGCTTTCAAAACTTTTCTTAGTAGATATTGTGATTAAAATTTTACCCTTTTTTTTGACTAGTAGAAAGTCATACCAAGTGTGACTCAGTGAAGACAAGCGATGGTATAAATTCCCCTGATCCCACTCTAATACTATAATTTTGTTTCTCTTTTGTGTTTATCTTTCTCCATTGATTTTAACTCAATTTTATTGTGTGTAATATATTTATATATAATATATGTAATTACACAAAATTGTATATATTTGTATAATTTCAATTCTAATTTAAATATTTAAGTATATAATTAAATAAATGAATTAAATTTTATATAATTCAATATTTTATAATGCTATACTTAAATATTTATGTTATATATAATATTATTGTATAATTGTTAAAACTACCTCATTTATGATTTGATCATTAATAAAAATATAAATACATGCAAACATATGTCATAAAACACATAAAGATCTCATTAAAGTGAAAATAAAATAGTACCGGATCCATTCATTTGAGAGCAGCTTTTTTTTTCATTAGGTAGATCAAGAAAGCAACTGGAGGAAGGAAAGATTGGGAAAGTGGGTGGGGAACTTAGGAACACTGCATGCAAACTTCTCTCTGGCATAGTTTCTCAGAATCAACCTAACTGATAAGATAGATGTTTTCTGTTTAAATGGTATAATTTTTCAGAAACACTTATTTTAATGTATAACTAGAAGTAAATACTCTCCAGAGTATATTGTATTCTGAAATGCTTGATTTATCCCCAGTGTATCAGCTATAGACAACTCATTTCTTTGTCATTTTGATTACTATTCACCAAGAGAGAAAAAGGTGGGTGATGTAATTGACATTTGCTTTCCAAAAATTCTTCTTTATTGTCAAGAAATTTCTACTAAGAGAAATTTTAACCAAAGTATAACATGTGTCTGTTTGTCTTCTTTCCTGCTGTTAAAATGAGCTAGTCCTTGTTTTAAATTAATTTTTCTTTCAGGCTACAAGTTCTGTGGTATGGTTGGGGACATGGAGATTTTGCTCTCAAGTTTAGATTAATAAATTCTGATTGAATACAATTTTTTCCAGATAAATATCAGAAGCACTTGGGTAGATTTAAAAAATTTTTCCCAATGGCAAAAATAAAAGAGATTAAATTTTATAGGAATAAACTAATTATAATCAAAACCATAGAGACTACCATTAGGTTTAAGGACTTTTTTGTATGAATAAGAACATGGTTAAAGAAAACATTAGCCATCTGTAAACTAAGCAGATGTTTTAAACTAGAAAAGAGGACAGATGTAATTTAAATGTTCATCATTCTTTTAGTAAGTTCATATGTCTCTGGTGAAAGATCTGGTCTTTTAGCTGGTGGTTTAAATTTCAGAATATTTTCTTAAGATTATTAAAATATTTATGGAGACAGATGACAAGAGTTAAAAAAATTTACTTCATAATAAAAAACAAACCTGATAAGAATTATTTGTAAAGGATCAATGCAAAGTCCACGAATTAGGTATGGTTACTATAAAGAATAACATTTGTAAAAGAAACAAAATTCTTTTGTTGCTTTGAATTAATTATGTACCAAATTCACTTTAAGGAGATTAGCTAAGTACATATATGCAGGATATTTACCAATGACATAGACCTTTCTTAATTATGTAGAGAAGAGAAATTAATATTTGTTGAGAACTTACAACAGACCATGTACTGTACTAGATAATTTCAAATATCTTATTTTACTTAAAATACTCTTGTGTTACAAGTACTATTAATCTAAGTTTTTCAGAAGATTATACAAATTGTCATAGATTTTTAAGTAACTCAATGCCTCAAAGTTAGTAGGTTGTAGATCTGGAATAGAGTAAATCAGACAGGACAATCTAGGTCCATTCATGTTGTAGCAGATGACAAGATCCCATACTTTTTCATGGCTGAGTAATATTCTATTGTATATATGTACTACCTCTTTATTAATTCACCCATTGATGGAATCCCAGGATGTCTCCATATCTTGGCTACTGTAAATAATGTTGTGATAAAACATGGATTTATATGTCCCTTCAAAGTAGTGTTTTGGGTTTCTCCAGATAAATATTCAGAAGTGGAATTACTGGTTCCTTCTTTGTCTCTTGTTATAGCCTGTGTTTTAAAGTCCATTTTTCCTGGTATAGTATTGCTACCCCAGCTTTTTTGTTTGTTTCCATTTTCATGAAACATAATTTCTCATTCTTTTACTTTCAGTCTGTCTATGTCTTTTGATCTGAAGTGAGTCTCTTGTAGGCAGCATAAAGGTCTTATTTTCTTGTTCATTCAGCCACCTTACCTTTTAATTGGAATATTTAGTCCATTTAAATTTAAAGTAATTGTTGCTAGATAGGTAGTTATTGCCATTGAATTATTCATATTTTGTAATCTTTTTTTTTCTATTTTCTTCTTTTTAAAGAAGGTTTCTCTAACATTTTCTGTAATACCATCTTGGTGAAAATGAACTGTTTTAGCTTGTTCTTGTCTGGGCAGCTCTTTATCTGTCTTTTGATTCTAAATAGTTGCTTTGGTGGGTAAAATAATCCTGGTTGTAAGGCTTTGCTTTTTATTATTTTCAATATTTGCTGCCAATTCCTTCTGGCCTGCAAAATTTCTGTTGAGAAATCAGCTGACAGTCTTATGAGAGTTCCTTTGTAAGTAACTAACTGCTTTTGTTTTCCTGAGTTTAAGATTTTCTTTTAGTCTTAACCTTTAGGATTTTAATTACGATATATCTTAGTGTGGACTTTTTAAGTTAA
>NW_011888868.1:4624967-4644341 GCF_000151845.1 Pteropus vampyrus | reverse complement strand
CCCCACAGAGCATAATTCACTTTAACAGGGCTCTAATGCCTTCCCTGTCTACCTTTTTGGTGTGTTGTCTTCACATATCACCCCAAGTTGTGTTCCATCTCAGATCAATGCTGGTCATTGGGCGTGCAGGCTGGGGACTTCTGGAAGAGGCCCTACCACAGGCCATGTTCAGCTGCAGCTTGTGCCTGCCCGAGGCCATTTGTCATGAGCCACCAAGAAATTCACAGATGGCCACCACCCACACTGACTTGAAAGTGCCAGGAGAGTTCGAGCTTCAAACTGAGGCCAGATGCCGCTAGTGCCGAACTCGGGACTGCTCAGTAAGAGGTAAGGGGCACACTGACCCCAGATGCTGCTTGCTTAGGTTTTGTGAATCTTTGAGTTTAGAAAAGTCCATAGCATGAACCAACCTAGGCCATTTGTATAGAAAAGCCACTGGAAATGGCTTGCATGGGTCTGCAAGTTGGGAGAGGCGGTGTCTCAGGGAATTACCAGGATGGAGTGACCAGTGTTAGATACATTTACGGAGACTCCGATATGGCACCCACTTGGGTCTGTAAGCTGGACAGTGGAGGGCTCAACAAAGGAACAATGCCTTCTGCTAGAACTTCTGTTTGGGAGAAAGCTGTCCTTCCAGCCCTTGCCCTGAAGCCAGACAACTCAATTCTTCCTTATGTGTCCTTAATGCCTTTTGAACTGCTGCCCCAGCACTGGAGCTCAAAGAGAGCGAGTCTGTCAGTGAATAAGTTGATACATGGATACTTTAAAAGGTATGTCTGTGACTCCTTTGTCTCACTTTGCCACAATCTCCATTAGTTTCCACAGACAGAGGTTTTGGGGTCTTCTCTTCCCATCAGCTGAAGCCCTCACTTTTCAAGGGGAACACGCACAGCTAACATATTTCTCCTTATTCTCAACCGCCACATGTGGCCATCTGTTTCATGTCTCCAAACCTCCTGCAAATCTCGAGGTGGACTTCTTTATGCGTTCCCAGTTTTAGGACTTCTGTTTAGCTAGATTTCAAGTGACTCTCAATGATGCCTATTCCATAGTTTAGTTGTAATTTTGATGTGGTTGTGAGAGGAGGAAAACACAGTATTTACCTACACTGCCATTTTGACAAGTAGCCTCTATAATTCTTAAGTTTAATGAAAGGTATTAATTATTTTTAAAGGTAAATGATCATTCTGCATGATTTCACTCTTACTTAAGGAGTCTACACTGTAAAATGCAGTAAATATGGCCTTTGGCATCAACAAACTAGACTATAATTACTGGATCCATCAATATTTTAACTTATCCTTTTGAGCCTATGTTTCTTCTATGATATAAAATCAAAATAATAACTTCAAAGAGTACTTCTGAAGATTATAAGTAACTTTTGCAAAGTTGTTGATACATGTTAGTATTTAGTTATTATTATTTACCACCACTTTTCTAGTTTCTACTGTCTTCATTTCCTCCTTGTCATAAGCTTTAGTATAGTTAAAAAATAGGCCAACTTTCTTTATATTTCCTGGATATAATTTAAATAATTTCTTACATGAAACCACAAAACAAAGAATTTTATTTTATATAATTTAACATTATAGGCAACTTATATCAGTTTATTAGATGACCACAACCAGTGTCCCCCTCTTTTGTTTAATCTATAAGTAAACATATAGTGAATTTCACAGAACTAATGTGAAAATACTTAGAGCTCTGAGGGATAAGAGGTATATGCCTCCATAATCAATGATCAAAACTGAAAACAGTACACCTATGATCTTTCCTAAATGATAGACTATGAGCTGATAGAAACTAGAAATCTGATCTTGAGTTTTCAGTATTCTAATTTTTGTGTCCATTATAAAGTGGCTGCTGACATAAATTGAATACATTCACTGATTGGGTGAAGATCACCAGGAAAAAATTATCTCAGAGCTGCAGAGCCTGACAGGGCTTTTGTAGGTCCTGCTACCAATCCTGAAGATAAACTATCGGTGATCATACAAGATTCAAGAAAGATGAATTTTGTATCTAGTCCTATTTACATACTGAAGAGCCAAAGAAAGAGCCGAGAACCTCTGTAAAATAGAAAATCCCCAGGTGGCAATCACAGTGCATTTATTAGCATCTTCGGCAGATTGATTGACTCAGTGCTTACTAAGGATCTGTCTTATTTCTAAATTTAATGCACCATCAACATTTCTTATTTTTTGTATAATCATTATCATTTGTTTTTGACAAATAGTATTTGTCATTTCTGAAAATATAACAAAAGGCTGATCTTATTTTAAGGCTGGAGTGAGGGCAAAGTTAGATACTACACAAGGTCCCACCACCATCTTGGTTACATTTGCTTCTGTTCCTGACTGGAGTTACATTCAGTAAGTCATTTATTTCTCTGAGCTCCTATACCAGTGTGAGATACTACAGTAACCTTAACCATCAGGAGTCTGGTTCTAATATACACTGAATGCCTTAGAACTTCAGATTGACTGAGTTAGTCTCTCTCCCCAAAATATGTTTTAATTCTAAGTTTCTATGAAAAAATTCATTTTCAAAAATTATTTATTAGCCAACAAAACTAAGATATAATTTTCCCCATTAAACAGATATGATATATCTAAAATATCCACTTTATATAGTAAAATGTACAAAAATGTTTTAACACAGAAAAATGGTTTAACAATAACATTCATTCTTTTACTGCAGTAGAAATATTGAATATTACAAAATAGCAATCAATAAAAAATCAAATATATAAATATTTAAAAAATATTAACAAATACTGAACACTTGGAATTTATATTGAAATTAGAATAAAATTACTTGGCTGCCTCCTTTGTAATAAAATGGAACATGGAATATTCTACTTGTTATTTTCCTTATAAACAGACATATATAAATTAGTATTTCAAGTAATATTAGAATGAAGAATTCTAATGCAGAAACATATGGAAAAATATTTCTTCATTTTTTTCTGTCAATTTCCTTAATTGTCACTGCAATATTTTTTCTCATCAGGTCTAAGTTATCACATAGCTTTCAATGGCAAATGAATAAATAATGTTTAAACTCCAATTGTAATTGTGCTACCCTCTACTTTACTGAATAAACCACATGGTAACTTGCATGAGTGCATGATCAAAAGAGTATGTGCCTTGGAAAACACTGACTTTGGTTTGAATCCTGATTTCACCACTTCTTAACTCTGTAACCCTGGACAAATACCTTTAACTCTCTTGCCTCAGGGACCTCATCTCTAAAATGGTTATAACAATGATCTCATAAGACTATAAGCAAAGATAACATATAAAACAAACCAATGCAGAGCCAAAAACAGAACTAAGACTTGGACTGACTTTCTTTTAGGAAATAGAGAGGTGATCAAGGATCATTGACAATAAAGGGATATGCACACCATGGGACACACAGTCTGAACACTGCAAACCCAGACATCTTGCTCTATTAGCAATGCCAAAGGGCGATTTTCTTTGTAATTTGTGAAGATTCTCATCTTAAATTCCCATCACCTATAGAAAATGAGTGGTCTCTAAGCACCCACCTTTTCTGGCAATACGCAATTTCTCATTTCTTCCCTTAGGCAAAGAAGAGTTCCTTCATTTCTTTTTCTATGTCATGATGAAAATGATACCACTTATTTCTTTCTGCCTCATATTATTAATATATCTTCATATATTATTGGCAGTCCTATATTAGAACCTTGAGAGAAATGCCTTGTTTACATTTCCGCTGTAACTCTAAAACAGTGCACACCCACTTGTACCCTTAATCCACTCTTAACCCATTCTCATTATAGACAATGAGGTGACAAAATGTAAAATATTTATTCCCAAATACATCAAATATGTGCTGTAAAAAATGAAACCACTATTTCTCAGTCACAAGGTAAGAACTAAATATCACCATTATGAAACCAGGAAAGCAAACCTTTAAACTAAGAATCTCCTGTGAAATAAATGTTCTCTAGTTAGGCAATTTTCCTAATATCTAATTCAGTTGTCCCCAGCTTTTTTTCTTTTTTTGTACCAAGGATCAGTGCTCCTATGAGAATCTAATGCCTGCTGATCTGAGATAAAGCTGAAGAGGTGATGTTAGTGCCAGGGAGTGGCTATAAATACATGAGAGGTGTTATTGTCTCTATTTTATTTTATTTTATTTTTATTTTTTTAAAGCTTATTGGGATAACATGGTTAATACAATTATATAATTTTCAAGTGTATGTTATAATTTGACATCTATATATTATATTGTGTGATTATCACCCAGAGTCCAGTTTCCTTCAGCTACCATTTATTTGATCTCTTTTACCAACTTCACCCTCCCCCAATCTTCCTATATTTGATCCCTTTACTCTATCTACCACTTATAGGTGAGATAGTTTACAAGTTACACAGTAAGTCACTTTATTAAGCCGATATTCAAACCTAGGTTGATGTTAAAAGAACATGGTCATCTGTATTAGACAGACAGGAGTTCCAACTGTAGTTTTATCACTTTCTAAGCAACTTACGACGATGGCATTATTTAAACTTAATAAGTTTAACTTTCCTTGCTTTGAAAATTGAAATGCTAATAACAAATATAATTGCCCCACAATATAGGATTCTTGTGAGGATTAAAGAAAAACTGTATTTTTAGTGTCTAATACTTTATTCTCACAAAATTAAGAGTCTTCCTCCTAAATATAAGTTGACAAGAGTCTGGATAAAGCTATTTTAAACTCCCTTAAAAGTATAGATGATTCGATGATAAAATAAGAAAATTTCAGGACAAGGAGCAAATGAAGGCAGAAACCCAAAATAGCAAGCTGAATTCAGGAGTTGAGTTTCACATCAAGGCATACAGTTGCCAGGTGGATTTGAACTTTGAAATTTATAGACTCATAGAGAAACAAGGAATAAATAACAAAATCTATATCCCACACAAGGAAGAATGTCTAATTGAAATTCATCTCCCATTAAATGAGTATACCAAAAAATTACATCTCATTAAAATAATGAAGTAAATATATTCCTAGATGAAAACAAACAATTTGAAAAATGTAATATTTTGACAAAAAATGGGGGATGGAATGTGACTGAGAATTTGAAATAAGTTAATCATCTGGTTATATTTAAAACTTGGAAGTCACAAACATTTCCAAATTAAGAATTCAATTTAGTGTAATTTCATTACTAGTGTCCAGACACTGACAAGAAGCAAATAGAAAAATTATCTTAATCAAATTAACTTTAATTCATCTCACAAAAATATATAATAAAAAATAAGTAGCATATAGAAAATAGTAACTACTCCCACAATGAAACAAGACACAATAAAAGTGAATCAGTACAAAGTAAAACCAAAATAAGACCACAAAGACTTCGGATATAAATGTGGTAATATGCATAATGAAAAACATGAACTTGAAAGTATTCACAAGAAACTATAAAAAAATTGAGAAGTCAGTTAAATAACCATCGTAACTACTAGAAATAAACTAAAAGCATAATTAAAATCAAAACTTAATTGAGTTGTAAATGTTGAATATGTTAGATTAACTTCTCACACATAATAATTATAAAATCTGAACATTTGATAAAACTGGAGAGTAGCCATAGAGAGGCAGAAAACAAATAAATATACTCTTGAAAGAATGAACCGGGCTGGTGAGATTTACAACATTGTGTCTTTTGCTTGATAAAACAGACTATTAGAAGCCAATGCCATATTGTTTTGAAGTATCACAGGACAGATTTTAGGGCTTTCAGAACAGTGAGAAAGTCAGGAGGAATCCCCAGAAGAGAATAAGCTTTAGAAGAGTTGAGCCCTGAAATGTTACTTATAAAGTACACCTTAAACATTTGCTGATTTCTAAATTATACATGCATTTAGATGACCCCACATAGCCCATCAAAAAGAAGCAGCTGGAACATAAAAGAACTAGGGAAATATTAGAATTCATGGCCACTGCAGCTAAGATAGAGTTTGGAATTTGAATCGAATAAAATTAGTTACCCAGTGAAACAATAACCACCATAAAATCATTTGTTAGAGAAGTATAGCACAATATATAATCTCCAAAAAAATATATGATATGCCATTTAAAATTAAAGAATGGTCAAAGAACGACGACATATGACCCATACTCAAGAATAATTAAAATAAAAGAAGGGAAAGAAAAACCAGCCCCATAATGATCTCAATTAGTAAATAACAAATAGCAGTTAGAAAATAGCTGTGTGACTTCTGATCAAGATGGCATAGTAGGTAAAGGCTGTGCTCACCTCCTCTTATGACCACATCAAAATTACAACTAAATTACAGAACAATCATCATTGAGAGTCACCTGAGGTCTGGCTGAACAGAAGTTCTACAACTGGGGTCATACAGAAGAAAATACCTTGAGACTGGTAGGAGAGGTAGAGGTGTGAAATGAGCTGGTCCAACAACCACATGTGATGGTTGAGAACCGGGAGGATTATCTTGGCTGCAGAGGTTCCCTTGGAGGAGCAAAGTGTCCTAAACTCCCACTGAACTCCCCAGCCCAGAGTTCCAGTGCCAGGAAGAGAAATCCCTACAACCTCTGGCTGTAAAAAACAGTGAAGATTGTGGCTGAGTGAGACAGAAGATTGAAGGAGTAGCAGACATTTTTCTTATAGGGCCCACACAAATGTATTTGCTGAGAGGTGGTACATATATACAATAAATTATTACTCACCATAAAGTAAACAAATAAACAAATAATAAATGAAATCTTCCCATCTCCAATAATGTGGATGGACTTAGATGGTATTGTGCTGAGTGAAGTAAGTCAGACAAAGAAAGACAAAAGTCATTAAATTTTACTTACATGAGGAATCTAAGGAACAAAATAAACAAACGAAACAGAAACAAACTCATAGATACAGAGAACATTTTGAGGTTTTCCAGATAAATGGGCTGGGTTTTGAAAGAAGGAAAGGAATTAAGAAATATAAATTGGTATTTACAAAATTGTCATGAGGATGTAAAGTATAGCATAAGAAACTTAGTCAATAATATTGTAATAATTATGTATGATGTTAAATGGGTACTAGATTCATTGAGATGATCACTTCATAAGTTATATTAATGTCTAACCATTTTGTTATACACCTGAAACTAATATAATATTATATGCCATCTATGGAAAAAAATTTAAAAAGAAAAAAATGTAGCTATTGTAAATATATTTCAGATCTCAAAGAAAGATACATGTGTAATTAACAAATAGGTAGGGAACCTCAGCAGAAAATTAGAAATTTATAGTTTGAAAAATGACATCTAATTTTCAGAGGAGGAAAACTAAAATAATAGTATTTAGCTGTTTTAACAGTATGTTGGAGATAGTAAAAAGAAAGCCATAATTATCAAGATAAATCAGAAGAAATTTTGCAATATGAAAAACAGAGAAAAAAATCAATTACTTTAAAAATGCCTCAGAGTACTTCAAGACAATATCAAACAGTACATCATATAAGTTATTTTAGTCTTAGAACAAGAGTCATAGAATGAAACAGGAAAGAAAAAGATTTGAAGATATACTACTTTAAAACTTCCTCATGTTGGTGAAAGACAGAAAAAGACCTAAGAGGATCAATGTACTGAAAACAGGAAAATGTGATAAAAACAAAAATAAAATCAACCTACATATAGGCATATTTATGTCAAGTTGCTCAAATACAGATGTATCTTGAAAGTAGCCCCCAAAATCCTAACAATTATGTATGGGGGAGAAAATGATAAAAATGATCATCGGAAGTGACATGAACCATCAAATATTAAAATTAACATCTTTAAAGTGATGAAAGATAAGATAAAATAGTCAACCCAAATTCTATATACAGTAAAAATAAATTAATTTGAATGTAAAATAATACATCAATTAAAAATAAACTGAAAGGATATATTCCTAATAGAAGAGAATTACTAGAAATGCTAAAAAAAATTCTTCAAGATAATTTTTCTGGATAAAGAGCTTCCAACTGATAATTACAGGTGTATTGGAAGGAATAAAGAAAAACATAAATGATAAACATGTGATAAATATAAAAATCTCTCTTTCTCTTTCTCAGTCTTTTTCTTTCTTCATGTGTGCACATATGTTCTCTTTTACTCCTCAACTTTTTCAAGGATATGACTGTTATTCTTTATGGTCAAAATGTTAGTACTATATTTTGGGAATCATAATGAGGTATGTTATGTACAATATTAACTGCAGATAGGAGAATGTTGGGGCACATAAAATATACTAAAGTTTAAAGTACTATAATATTAATTCCAAGTATGTTTTGTTAACATAAATATGCCTATTGATTTTTCCAGAATATCATTTAAAAAGAATGTGCTATTTGTACTATAAGGTCAGCATTACTGATACTAAAACCAAACCAAATCAAACAAAACAAAACAAAACAAAACAAAACAAAACAAAAAAGCACTTCAAGAAATGAAAACTACATATCAATATATCTTACAAATATAGATATAAATTCTATAAAATACTAGAAAATCAAATTTAGCAGGATAATTGAAAAATTATATGCCATGACCAAGTTAAATTTATTCTTAGAATGCAAGGGTGCTTCAACATATGAAATCGATCAATGTAATACACTACATTAATGAAGAAAAAAGCACACATATGACAAATTACCTCAATTGATGTAGAAAAAGTAAAATTTAACTCATTTTCATTAAAAAAATACATTCAATAAGCTAAGAATAAAAGAAGATTTCAGCATGATAAAGGCTATATGAAAAACCTCATAGATAATAGTTTCATGCTAAATATTCAAAGACTGAAAGTTTTTTCCTAAGATCAGAAATAAGACAAGAATGCATGCATTTATAATTTTTTACCAAAATAGTAGTTGAAGTTCTAGCAAGATAAGTAGGTAAAACAAATAATAAGATCTAGATATAAGAGCTAAAGTTATAAATCTATTAGGAGAAAACCAAGAAAACAAAACACAAAATTGGATTTAGCAGTGATTTCTTGATTTATAACCAAAAGCACAGGCAATAAAAGAAAAAAAATAGAAGTTGTACTTCATCAAAATTAAAAACATTTGTGCATAAAATGACATTGTAACGCAGTAAAATTTTCAGGATTAAACTTAAAAAAAATGTGAAGGATATATACATAGAAAACTACAAGACACTGTTAAAAGAAATTGAAGACAAGAAAATGGGAAGATAGTCTATGTTTATGGATTGGAAGAATCAACATTGTTTAAAAGGCCATATCACCCAAAGCAATATTCAGACAATGCAATCTCCATAAAGATTCCAATGGCATTTCAAATAAATAAATAAATAAATAAATAAATAAATAAAAGAACAAAAAATTATCAATTTTTATGGAACCACAAAAGACCCAAGATAGACAAAACAGTCCTGAGAAAACCAAACAAAAGTTGAGGTATCATACTTCCTTAATTCAGATAATATTCCAAAGTGACAATAATCAAAATGACACGGTATTGGCAGAAAAACAGACACACAGACTAATGAAACAGAATTGAAAAGAAAAGAAAAAATCCTCATATACTGCTGGTGGGAATGTAAATTGATACAGCTACTATGAAAAACAGTATGGAGGTTTCTCAAAAAATTAAGACTAGAACTAACATAAGACCCAGCAATCTCTCTTCATGGTATCTACCCTCCTTCCCTCTCAAAAAAAAAAAAAAGGAAAACAATTATTCTTAAAGACATATGAACCCTTACATTCATTGAAGCATTATTTACAATAGCCAAGCCATGAAAACAACTGAAGCATCCTTTGATAGATGATAAAATGAAGAAAATGTGGAGTCAAATATATGGTTGCAGAAGAGTTAAATTTGGGTAGGAAACACATAATGCAATATACAGATGATGTATTATAGAATTGTACACTTGATACCTATATAATTTTATTTACTTATGTCACCACAATAAATGTAATAGAAAAACTAAAATGACAACTCAAAAAGATAAGATAAATTTTTAGAAATAATATTTCTAATAAGGGATTAATATCAAAAATACACAAATAATCCCTATGACTCAACAACAATAAAAATAAACAAACGAATGAAAAAATGGGCAAAAGAATAAACATTTCTCCAAAGTTAATTGATAATTGGCCAATAAGCTTATAAAAAGATACTGAAAATCACTTATTATTAGGAAAATGCAAATCAAAACAATGAGACATTACTTCATACCCATTAGAGTGTCTATTATTTTTAAAACTAAAATAACAAATGTTGATGAGAATGTGGAGAAATTGAAATAATTGTATACTTCTGGTGAGAATTCAAAGTGGAGTAGCTTCTGTGGAAAACAGTATGGAAGTTTCTACAAAATTCAAACATAGACTACCACGACATCCAGCAATTCCATTTTTGGATATATTCCCAAAAGATTTGAAACCAGGCACTCAAGCAGGTATCTGTATACTCATCTACATAGCAGCATTATTCCCAAAAACTAAAGATAGAAGAATTCCAATTGGACATTGATGTGTGAATAAATAGCCAAAATGTGGTTATATATACAAGAGAATATTATTCAAATGGAAAAAAAAGGAAGGGAATTCTGACACAAGTTACAATATGGATGATCCTTGAAGACATTATAATAAGTAAACTAAGCCAGTAGCAAAAGACAAATATTGTATGGAGGAATAATTTAATTTTAATGAATTCAATTTCAGTTTGGGAACATTAAAGTATTTTGGAGATGAAGGGTCTCATTATTTTCTCAACAATGCGAATGTCCTTAATACCACTGAACTGAACACTTTAAATTGTAAAGTTTATGTTATATAACCAATAAATTAATAAATAAATTAATTTAATTTTGCTGTATATAGAATTTGGATAAAACAAATGTACCCAAAGAATAAAATGAAGCTCTGGACAAATAACAAGGAAGATCAAGAAAATGATAAATGAACTAAAGAATATCAATTAAAATAGAATTTATAAAAGATAACTAAATAGAAATTCTTGAGATAAAAAGTATAAAAGCTGAAATTCAAAATAATATTGCTAGATAGTATCAATGACTGATTTGATCATACAGAATAATTAGTTTATTTGAATAATAGAAATAAAAAAGAGTAAAGAAAAATGACAGAGCCTGTGGAAAAACATAATACATATCAATATGTACATTATAGGAATCCCAGAAGAAGAGAAGGGAGGAAGGATAGGAAAAAGCATTTTAAGAATTAGTGGCAGGAAACTTCCAAAATTTGAAAAAACACATGAATCTATACATCTAAGAAGCTTAATGAATGCCAAATGTATTAAATTAAATAAATCCATGATAGATCATTTTATAATCAAACTAGAAAAATAAAAGCAAAATAAGAATGTTGCAGCAAAAGAAAAGTGGCACATCATGTAGAAGAGAACTTCAATATGATTAAAATCTAATTTCTTTTCTGAAGCTACTGAGGGCAAATGACATATTTAGAGTGTGAAAGTGGCAAAAAAGTCAATCAAATTTTCTATATCTGGTAAGGTTTAAGATGGCGAGGAAGGTGGTTACTGAACTCACTCTGTTCCAGATGCACCAAATCTACAGCTACATACAGAATACCTTTCTCGAATACAGCCCTCCAGACTAGCTGAGCAACTGCTATACATTGGGCAAATGAGAAAAAAACACAACAATATATCGAAGTATGTAGACTAGGCTGAACGAAGCTCACCATAAACTCCACTAACTCAGAATCAATCAAAGGCCTAAATGAAATGGCTAAGTTTATAACTGTTAGAAGAATCCATAGGGGTAAAATTTTAAAATTTGGATTTAGCAAAAATTCTCAGATGAGACTCCAAAAGCACAAGCAACAAAAGAAAACATAGATAAAATGGACCTCATTAAAATTAAACATTTTCTTCATGTAAGGACTCTATCAAAAAATTGAAGTCATCCCACAGGTGTGGAGAAAATATTTGCAAGTTATATATCTCATAAAGGTCCAGTATCCAGAATACATAAAGAACTATTACAACTAAACAAGAAAACAATAACTCAAAAATGAGCAAAAAACTTGAATAGACATTCTCTAAAGAAAAGATATATAAATACTCAATAAGCACATGAAAAGAAGCTCAGTATCTTTAAGCATTAGGAAAATATAAATCAAAATCATGAGATACCACTTTACAATGTGATGCTAACTATAAAATACCAGAAAATAACAAGTGTTGTGGATGTGGAGAAATTATAGCTCTTGTACATTGATAGAAATGCAAAATGGTTTAAGTACTGTTGAAAACAATTTGGTAATTCCTTAAAAAGTTAAACATAAGATGAAAGGAGAGCTGAATAGGTGGAGCCAGAAGGATTTTTAGGGCAGTGAAACTGTGCTGGCTGGAAAATTACTTTTTGGGTATCACCCATGGGAACATACTCTCTAACAATAAGCTTCTGTACTCTCAGCTTGCACAACTGACCTGTGAGTTGAGAGTTAGGAAAAAGAAGAAAAATAGACTTGTGTGTTCAAACAGGATGAAGAATAGGGGTTTAAGGCTGCTTAATTTGGGGTCTGCATACCCTTGGCAGACCCAGCTGGGTGAATAAAGAGTGTGTTTCCTGTAACTCACTGATTTCTGGTGGTCTGTGTGTCTATCGGGGGCTGGCGGCTACAACAAAACTATTCTGTATAATATTATGATACACACCATATATATTTGTCAAAACCCACAGATGTTCAACACCAAGAGTGAACCTTAATTTAAACTATAGATTTGCGGTGATAATCATATGTCAGTGTAGATTTATCAGTCACACAAAATGTACCACACTGGTGCAGGATGCTCATAATTGGGGAGGCTATTGGTAGAGTGGGGGGTATATGAGAACTCTTTGTACTTTCTGTTCAATTTTCCTGTGAACCTTAAACTGCTATAAAAAAATAAATTCTATTAAATAAGATTAAACATAGAATTATCATATGATCTAGAAATTCTGCTCTCAGATATACATATCCAAAAGAAATAAAAAGTTACTCAAACAAATGCCTATAAACATATATTCATAATAGCATTCTCAAGTTCTAAAAAGGTAGAAACTGTGTAAATGTCTCTTAAAAAAATAAATAAATAAATTGTGTTATGTACATGAAATGGAATATTATTCAGTCATAAAAATGAATAAAGTAATGCTACATGCTACAACATGGATAAACTTGAAAAACATACAAAGTGAAAGAAACCAGACACAAAATACCACATAATGTATAATTCCACTTACATGGAACATCCAGAATAGGTAAATTCATAGAGACAGGAAGCAAATTAGTGGTTCACAGTGGCTATGGAGACTGTGGAATGGAGAGTAACTGCTTTATGCTTATGGAGTTTTTTTTTTTTTTTTTTTGAGTGATTAAAATGTTTTAGAACTGCAAGCAAGTGGTGGTTGTACAACACTGAGGATGTACTTAATGCCATTAAAATGTACACTATAAAATGGTTAATTTTATAGTATACAGATCAAACACTAAAAATAAAGCTCACCATAGATTAGTTAGGCAAAAGGGGAAAAAAAAAAAAAAACTACCTGGCAAGTGAGATTTGTCTGCTATTGATTAAATTATGGCTTCTCAAGACAAGGAACTTTAGAGGTGGCCTTGTGAATATGTTATGCACCTGCATAACATCTGCTTCTATTTTACATTGTTAAATATGGGTTGTTTAAAAAAATATTGAAAGCATAGACCTGCTTTGCTTATTTTCATAAAAAATAAATGCATTGAAAAATATCAAAATAAGGTTTATTTACAAGTCATTTTCAAATAATTGCCGTGAAACTTAACTTTTGTTTACTTGAAAATAGTCTGGTTTTTGAATTAAGTTAAGAATTTCTGCTATCATTTTTGGTACCATATACATTTATAAGTAAACCTTTTAAGCATAGCTAATATTAATATAAATTCTAGTTTGACTCCATACAAATGATTTACCATCTGAGTCATTTTAATATCATTAAACAGAAGGAAGTATAGACATAGTAATAATAATAATCATGTGAAATTCCAAAAAAAATTTGTGCTTCTCAAAATGCAACTACTAACTGAAGGAATTCTGAGATTGACACAGTATTTCATTTAATACCAATTCTTTCCTATTGTACCTGTAAAGGTCCTATATCCGTTTATGTTTCTCTAAGACTATTTGGATAATTAAATCAGATAACTATTTTTCTGATGATAAAAAATTAATTTAAAACATTTTCATTCCTTACTAGTTCATCATAAAATTTCCAAAGGAATACTAAAAACTGTTGTCATGATAGACTATCTGAGTCTAGGTTTAATTAAATTGGGAATATTTTTATTTTTATTTGACATTACTCAACTATTTCCTACTCATTTATACCATAGGTCCTATTTGCTTTATATTTTCTATATGTTAAGTATTTTTAATATTATAAATTATTTATTTTACATCAAATCAAATAAATTGATGTGATTTACTTTGTTTTACTGATAAGAAAACTGAAGCCTAGAGAAGTTATAAGTATAACCATGATCATAAAGGACATTTTGCAAGACTGAAAATTTATGCTTTTAAATACTGTATTTTATAGCTTAATTTATCATTGATATATGTAAAATTTAAAAAAAAGATTATTCTACAACTGAGAAATTTTCAGTGTCATTGAGTACATAATATTGAAATCCATGTATTAGGTCCTGGATAACCCTTATCATCCACAAGCCTTGATTTACTTATTAGTAAAATGAATTTTAATACTTTACCTGCTTCATACAAAGGTCAGTAGAAGAGTTTGTAAGTTTATAATACACTGAAAAATTAAGTATATTGATTATTAATCCAATAGTATGAGAAGGTTATTCCATTTAACTGAGATAAGTAATAAATTTGTTCATTAAACATCTCCTAGTGCAATGCAATATGCTAACATTAGTATTAATCTTCAAAACAATTTTAGAAGGTAAGAATTATAATGTTAACCTTACAGAAACAACAAGTATTAAGAAACGTTAAGTAACTTGCTTAAAGTGGAAAAATTAAATGGAGGCAATGATATTAAAAGTCACGTCCAACCAGCCAAAATTCCCAAGCACCTTTCACAGGCTCCTCTGAAGTCAGACCAGATATGCTTAAATTCATGTTACCCATTATGGTGCGCTATGGGCTCAGTGATATACTGAACTTGAAGACTCAGTCCCCACGTCTCTTGGCCTTGCATGAATTTATGACCATTTGCTGTAAATTATGTCAAATGCAATGTTTAAATTGGTTTCCTTCCACTGATAACAAAGCATGAATTAGAGTAGTGAGATATTGAAGATAGGCTAATTACAAGACTGTCGAAGTTATTCAATGTGAGGTGATCCGGTTCAGTATCAGGAAATGGCATGTAAATATGCAAAAAAAAATGAATAACAAATACACTTGGAAAGGAGATACAGCAAGAGTCAATAATGTAAGAATTTATGTGGGGAATAAAGAAAAAGAGTTTTAAAGTTAATCTCAAACCATTTTACTTAAGGAGCTAATTTAATGGTGGCAAGTTTGAAAGGAAGTGTTAGAATAAGAAATCATAGTTTTAAACATAAAGTATGTCATTTCTTGCTTCATGGAACTCACAAGTTTATGGAAAAGACATATAAGCAGGTAACTGACAGAATGTGATGATGTTATTGTTTCAGAAACATATGTTAGGAAACCACTGTGCACCCTGAATGCTACCCCTCTTTAGCTGAGGAAGTGTCAATTATCACAGTCCCTTCTCAGTGACCCACAGGAACCATGACCCCCACATAAGACATGTAACCCCCTCCCCAACAACCACAGACTTCTGTTTATAAATATCTGCACACCCAACCAAACCGGGCCAATCAGATTCTTTTTTCCTTGGAGTTAGGTGTACAAGAATGCAGAAAGCATGGACTAAACATTAAACTGTGGTTATACAGTCTTGGGGCAGGAGCAGCTATTTTGGATGAGAGTATAGAGATATCTGATTTTCCATGAAGGAATAAGGGGGAGGAGAAACAGATGCACACAGGAAAACAAAGGCAAAAGATCATTTGACCTGGATCAATAGGGGAAGACTGAGAGAAAATTTAGTTCCTTCAAGCTTTTCTCTTCTTCCTCTGGTCTCTTGTAGACTCCATTAATCACTCTGCTCTTGATTTCCTTGTGATAACCCTATAGGTGTCCAATCAATTTCCCTGATTTGCTTAAACTATATTAAATGGATTTTTACTCTTTGCAGCTGAAGACCTTTAACCAAGATCGTTCCAAGAGAAAAAGTGCTATGAAAGACACTGACAAGAGAAACCTGACAATAATAGAGAATCAGGAAAGTTTATTTCTATATAAAGTACCTGAATTGAGTAACCTTGTGACAAAATCTTTGCTTATTTACCTGTGATCTCCTGAGTATTGCTTTCTGGAATACTGAAAAACAATCATATTCAGGGACATCAGGAAGAAGGCACTTTGCTTTTACCCAACCTCCATCAAAATGTTACCTTAATGATGCTGAGTTTAATTCAGTAACAAGGAGAATTCTATGTAAAGTAAAAACATTAATTATTAATATAAATTTTCTTAGAAAAGTGATATGAAGCACATAGTATAAAAAGAAAATGCCATATTTAAAAAAAAGACAAATAAACACCTGTAGTTTCCTGATCCAAGCATGAACAAGATTACCAGCATCTACAAACCCTTGTTTGGACCTTGAGATGTCAATAGGATGTGCTGCAAGTGTTCTGGTCCTGGGTGACTAATCTGTGTTTTGTAAAGACTTTTGTCTTTACGTGATAAAATGTTTAATGATTTGTAGATAGGTGTCCTTTCTATTCATAGATGACCTGAGTTTAGTATCTTCACACACTTTATAATTTTCAACTCTGCTCCATAAAACAGATATGTTAGAATTTTTAGGCTGAATAAAAATGTTCAGTAGTGCCATACAAATAAAATTTGGGGAGATGTTGATACACAGTGTGAAGAAAAATAAGATACAAAATAATTAGTATAGAGAAAGTCAGAAAATATGCATGAATATTGGTTATTTCTTTTGCTTCTTCTATTGGCATGTTTTGGGGGAGGTGTAAGGGTGAGGCTCCTTGATGTATAGCTCCTCTAAGCAGGATGATTCCTAACTATAACTTGCTTCACTCATTGGAAATATAGTACTAGTCCTTTCAGTTTTGAATCTACATCCAAATTCCATTAGACAACTTGAATTTCTTCAAATTATTACCCTATTCATGTGTCTCACAGATGTAAAAGGACTATCCTACTCAATAACAATCGGTTAGGTCCTCTTGTATTTACTGAAGTTTCTTGAATAGTAATTAATTTGAGATTGTACAATTTATGTATATTCTTATGCACTAAGAGATCAAAAAAAGGGTATGAATAATTCAAAGTTTATAGCAAACATTTTGCTTTAAAATTCTAATTATAAACTAAACAATATTGGCGATCTATATTTATCCGATTATTTTCCTAAGCCACATATCATTTTCTTATTTTCCATAAAAATAAAGAAATATTTTAAGTAACTCAGGATCTTGGGAATATTTAAAGCTATCAAGTCATCTTGTATAACTAGTAAGTTTTCTGCTTCTCTGTTCTTCACTACACAAGATGACTTATGTTGAGCTGTGAAGTAAATAATATATTGATATATATTTGCTGACCTATTTTTGATTCAGTGCAAATGAATTTTTATTCATCTGAAAAGATAATAGAGTGAAATTTTAAGTTTAGTACTCATTTTTGAATGAAACAATTTTGAAATATTCTGATATTTAAAATTTCGAACACCTCTTCCAAATTAAAAATAAAACAAACAAACAAACAAACAAACAAACAAACAAACTTTAGTGATCTCCCATATTTATTTCTACTAAGGATTCAGCGTTGAAGAGAAAGGAGAACTATTTTAGAGCTCAGGCCCAGGGAACTGGTATGTCAATATTTCCAGGCAGCTTAGTAGATCTGTCATCTGTAGACAAACCAATTTGGGTTATGATGTAGAAACAAAATTAGTTTCCTTTTATTATTAGGAAAAATAAGAATCTTAGATTTATTTTCAACAACCATCAAAGACTGATTAACTTGAGTATATTGACTTAATTATATTATTGCTTAAAGTACTCTTGCTCTATCTTTACTAATCAAAGACTTTAGAAAAAAAATCATATTTCTCTCTATGGTCTTATTGACCATCCCTTATCTTTAAATTACAGAAAAATTATGGCTGTCCTCTCATAATCTCATCTCTCCTCATTTCTGTGAACCCCTATGTGTGTTGACTGAATTAGGCTAGAAGTTTTTTTAATGTAAATTGTCATTCTCAAACTCAAGGGAGGTCATGGTGATGATTCATTTCTGAATTATATGAAGAGGTGCTCAACATATATTTAACAAAATTATGATGACGAATAAATGCATGAATGAAAAGACATATTTAGAAGGAGAGTCAGAAGATTTGAAGAAGTAAAAGCCTTGCAAAGAAGATAATAAGTGATTTCAATGAGCAATTATGAAGAAAATAAATGTTCTATCATCTGAGTCAGCATTTAGAAAATGGACAGTAAAAGTGTTTTTGAAGCTGAACAATCCTTCCTCCTGTCTAGTGTGGTGTAAAAAAAAAAAAAAAAGGAATACTGGCATATGTTTTTCTCCTGGCCTCAAGAGAAATGTGAAAATTTTAAAGGGTCTAATCCTCCTAAAAAACAACTAGTCAAGGAATCTACTGAACTGTATGGTAGACTAAGATGAACACTATGTAATCACTGAGTATGAGTTCTTTATTTTCAAGATTGTTTATTAAGTAATTTATAGTGGTAATTGATGAGGTACAGGTAGATCTGTCATCTGTAGACAAACCAATTTGGGTTATAAGTTAATAAGATATAGTTTCACTATGGCGGCATCATGCAGCATTACCAATATAGGAACACTGTAGGCACCCCAGAGCTGATGATATCTCTAGCACACAGTCAGCTTCATCTCTCATGACATGTGACTATCATCTGATACTCTGCTACTGACTCTGCTACTCTGTTCCATTCATCAGTGGGGCTGGATGCAGTCTGTTGTGTTCCATGAGTTTGTTGATCTTCTGAGCCCAAGATCACTGTTGCTGGTTAAGCAGAACAGACATTTAGACTCTTTTCATAGGTTTACTGAAGAGCAATTACTGAGGATAGATTTAGTCTTCTAATTAATAACTCAAAAAAATCTTACCGTACTTAACTGTATCAATGGATTGCCATCATTCATCTAATCATTTTGGAAGTTTTTATAAATTTAGTTTCAAGGGGGTTGGAGTAAAATTAATTCTGTGAGTGAACTGTGT
>NW_011888868.1:4602827-4624785 GCF_000151845.1 Pteropus vampyrus | reverse complement strand
GTGTTCTTTCCATTGCATCATGTTAGCTATTATTAAAGACTGAAGGATAGTGTTCCAAATATATACAATCCAGAAATCAAGTCTATACTGTTGGAAGATTTAAGGCACAAGAATATTTATTTCACATATTTTCTTGGACATTATTGTTAACTATTCCACATGCACAAAAAAGTAATCTGAATATAAAATTAAAAATGTAAGAGAATGAATCCATTTAAACACTCCCCAGGTTAAGGAATAGTATGCTACCAATATTTAAGACTCTAGCCTCAATATTTAAAACTCTTAAATATTGGTAGCATATAAGACTCTAGCCTGTCTTTATTCTAACATACACTGCATGTGTAACTACTATCTTCAATTTTATGCATTTTCTTTCTTTTAAAATGAGTTTTTCATTACATATCCCTAAATAACTTATTAATTTTATTTGTTTATTTTTTTAAATTTTGTATAAGTGGAATCACATTGTCATTATATTTATCTTATTTTAAATTACATTTTCTACTCATAATTATATTTTAGAAATTTATTTATATTGATACTAGTTTTTAAAGTCATTCTTTTTCACTGCAATATTGTAGTAAAATGTATGAAAGTACTATTACTTATTTAGCTACTACTCTGTGGGTATACATTTGAGTAGTTTCCAAATTGTGCTGTTATGAACACTGTTTTCTGTAAACATTCCTTTGTATGTCTCCTGGTTCATATATGCAAGAGTTTTTCTGGCACACACTTGGGAATAAATTTGCTGCGACATTGATTATGCATTTATTCAAAATGGTAGTACCAATTTACAGTGCCACCATCCCATGTCTCTGTATCTTTGGAAACCTCTGATACAATTCTATCTGAAATTTTTGTCCCTCTGTTAAGTGTGAATGGTATCACATTGCAGCTTTGATATGCACTACTGAAAAAGATGAGTGTGTTCTTATTTACTTATAGGCCTTTTAAATTTCCTCTTTGATAAATGACATCTTTTACTTGTCTCATTTGTTCTCTGTGTCATTTGTCTTTTTCATATTGATTTATGTACTATATTTTAAATATGTATGTGTGTGTATATGTGTAAGAGAGAGCTCTTATTTCAGAGTGAGGGGCAATGCTCCAAATAATTATAGCCCAGAAGTCAAGTCCATATAGAATGTTTAATATGCAACATACAAATCTGTGATTGGAGATCAAAGATGCCTTTTTCGCATATGTCATTTCATATGTGAAATAACATTGTCATCTCCATACCCCACAATATATGCAAACCAAAATTTCCCAGACATTTTGAAATTAATTATGGTCATGTTACTTGCTTTGAGAAATGAGTCACGTGTAGAAACAACTTATGTTACTTCATAGAGGAAGTTTAAAGAGCCAGTAATTGTTTGCCATTCTCTCTTACCCTTGCTCAAGAGATAAGGGTTGAATGTGTCAAGGTAAGACTCCTTCACTCTAGATCTCTGAGTAACTGAAGTGAGCAAATTCCCCAGCCAACCCAAACTAATTGTACAATGTAAGTAAGAAATAAACTTTTGCTGTGTTAGACAAAGAGATTTGGGAATTGATTGACTTATGTTGAAATTTTTTACCTTTTTGGATTTGATAAATACTACTTTACAAAAATTAGAAATTTTGCTTTTTTGAAAGGCTTTGTTTATAAAAACAAAACTGCAAGCCACATATTGGAAGAAAACAATGACAACACATATCAGAAGAAGAACTTATATCCAGGAAACATAAATAACTCTCAGAAATAATAAGAGACGAATGACATAATTATTTTTAAATGATAAAATATTTGAGTAGATAATTGATAACAAATATACAGATGACCGATAAGCACATAAAAATTTAGCATTAATACTTAAAATGTAAATTAAAATTATAATGAGATATCACTACATACATATTAGAATTATTAAACTTAAAGAAAAAAATGACCGTACCTAATTTTGGTGAGTATGTGAAGCAACTGGAATTCTCATAACTTCTGGTGGGAGTGTAAAATTTATACTCACTTGGTGATTTTACATTTAAAATGGCCTGCAAATCTAGTACTGAAATGTTATCTAGTATTCCTAAACATAAGAAGGTTGTTCCGTGACTTATAAAGAAAACACCTGTGTTAACTAAGCTTCATTCAGGTATGTATTGTAGTAGTGTTAGTAGTGAGTTCAATGTTAATAAATCACAATGTATATTAAATAAGTTACTTTTAAGAAGAAACAGATATAAAACAAGATTGTACTAATCAGTTGATGAAAATACTGTGGTTAGAGGCTCATAGGAACCTAACCCTATATTTCCCCTAGGAGCAATGCTTCAGTTTTCATTAATTCAATGCATTGCCTTTAGAGAACATAACTACCTCGGATAAGGAAAATTGACTATATAGATTTTTGTTCCACTTAGCAAGTGAGGTAGACTTAGATGGTTTCCTAATGTGATAACTACTCCTACTTCCTCTTTACTAGCAAAACTCTAATAGGTACATATTTTATTGAGTTCAAGAATCCATTTCCTTAATGGATAATGCATCTATGGTAACCATGTAATACAGTTTTAGTCAATGTGATATAGCTGGAATTTAGCATAGGAGGTAATTTCTGAGTGGTTCTATGTATCACTTTCACTCTCCCCACTTCCCTGTCCTGGTTAGCAAGAGACAGAACAGTTGATAGTTGACAGCCATCTGGCAAATAAGCAATAAGCAGAATAGTAAAGTCTTATAATGACTGTTAGAGCAGAACATCCAGATCTCTGAAGTTCAGTTGCTCTCTTTACTTTGATTGTTTACCTTAGAATGTCTCTGTATAATACAAATATTTTTTATATTTTATGCTGAACACATTATTGGTACATATATTCACCTTTAACTCTACTTCTTGAATACTCTTGTTTTCTATGGGATTGTTTTCTATTTTTCTCCCTCTATATCTTCAAACATGCAAAGTTATGATATGAACGTTGACACTATTCCTCTCCTAGATTGCAACAAGCACTTGATTTTTGGACAAATGGTTTTCATTGCCCTAGAGAGATGTTTGACTTTTCAGGCAGTTTCAGAATACCATTCTGCAATAGTACCTCAGAGGCTTACAGTTCACAAACATTTATCCTATTGTATAGGAGTGTAAACCAGACATTTAATATCTCTTTTCACAAGTACAAGATATTTTTGGAAAAACAATGCATTCCTTATAAATGAGGAGAAGTGAGGACAACCTGCATTTATTGAGTACTTACTGTCAAGGCCTATGATATACCAAGATATTTAACCTTGACCACAAACAAAATAAAATAAAACAAAAATTATGAGCTAGGTGTTACCTTGCTAATTTTTGCAAATCAGGATACTGAGCTCAAAAGCCAAACCAAAAGAAAACAAAACAAATAAAACACTTGGCAAGGTCTCATATCTAATGTGTAACAAATCTCTCAGAAAAAATAGTTGTTTTAAACAGCAATTAATTTTTATCTCACACTTTCTCTAGTTTAAAAACTCAGGAGTTGCTTGCCTAGACAGTTCTGGGATGGGGCTCTATCATGAAGTTGCAGACAGATATTCCCTGCAGCTTCAGTCATCTGAGGTTTGACTGGGGCTGGAAGGTCCACTTTTAAGGTGGCTCACTCACATGCCTGAGAAATGATGCAGATTGTTGTCAGGAGATTTCAGTTCTTCACCATATGGGCCTCTCCACAAGATTGCTTGAGTGTATTCATGGCAGCTAGTTTTCCCAGTGTGAGTGATCAAAGTACTGTTGAAGCCACACAATACCTGTTTTGACCTAGTCTTAAAAATCACACTTTTTAACATCCAGAGTCAACATGAGGATGAATTCACACAGTCGAAAATCACTAGAGATTATTATGGAGACTGGTTGCTATAGAAGAGTAAGTTGAAAAACTTTAATTCTAAAAAAAAAAAAAAAATCTAATTCAAACGCTCATGCACATTCCTTCATGCCATGCTACCTCAAAAAGTTTAGTCATTTAGGCACATTTCCATATTCTGGATACCAAGAAAGCTGGTGTGAATGTAGCTAAATTTCAGGGCAAGTTAGTTATTTCGGTTTAATATGTACCATCCCTTACAGTAACAGGTAATATAACAGTAACAAAACAAATTTGAATTGCTTTAACACCTCCGATACTTAATCTAAAATCATGGGGGGAGAAGTTCACTTGCTGAGTTTGGTAGGTTAATGTCCTTACGCCTTCGAGAATTCAGTACGTATCAAACTTATAAGGAAATTCAGCAAGAAGAGGTACCCTTTTATGAAGCTTGGAAGAGCTCGTTTCCCCATTCCAACATCATCAGATGTTGTTTTACTTTCCTTAATTTCCTCATGGAGACAGAACAATATGACAGGATTGAAACCAGGGAAATTTGGGGCTAATAAATTAGATCTCCTTAGATTTTTACTTGTTGATAAAAAAGGTATGTTATACTTGTTGAGAATTACATTATTATGAGAATGATTGAAATAAACATAATAATAATGATAATTAGTAGTCATTGATAGTACCACCATGACCACAACTTAATGAGTTTAAAAAGTAAAACTCTCAGTGCTAAGTGCATTATACATTTCCGTTATTTTTCCTTATATAAATATATCTTGTGAATTTATTATTAATACTTACATTATGCAGAAAAAGCTTTGAAATATTAAGGAATTTAGCCAATGCTAGATAGTTGAAGTACAAATCCCAACATTTCAAAAGTCAGAATCATTCTATTATATACAAATGGTTCTCTCATCCAGTGTTCATGTCCATATGGTCAGGGTAATTTTCTAAAGCAATGGACTCATTTTTCTTCATCAGGGAAGCAAAATAGTACTTTGTTTAAATGGCCTTACTAAAGATTAAAATGTCCACATAAAAGAATTTCCCAGATGGCTGTAACTGGAGGTGCACAAATTTATTTTAACTGCTTTGGACAGAAGTCTTCCTCAGGTATACTTCACATGTTCCTGATTCTTGAATGAGTATATGAAACTCCACATAACCTTTTCTTGTTAAGGAGAAATCACTGTCATTTCTACTCTTGTTCTGGATTGTCATGCTGGGATAAATTAGAGGAAAGTAAGCTATTTATGAACACTTATCCTAATATTTAGAGTCTTTAAACAACAGCTTCTTATATATTTTATAGCTGGATAAAAATATAGAACAAAATGTTTTTTCTCTTTTCTTGAGTAGCAGCTATCACCTTTACCTATTTCAGCTGTGTCCTCACCTACACAGTACCCAAATATTCATCACATAATGGAGTAAAAATATATAATAGAAAGGCAACAATGTTGCTTGTACTGAGCCTTAAATAAGAGTAAAAATAGAACTTTCTCTACTGGTAAAATAGGTTAGTGATAGCATGTAAATTGATTATATCTTATTTAACTTCCAGTGGCCATTCACGTTTCTCCCATTGCTCTCTTCAGTATTTTCAGATATGTTCAAGGCTTAAGTAGCTACTGAATAATTTGGCTGTTATTGCAGATAATAATATCACTGTTAGAGACCTACAATACTAAACATAAGACAGATATTAAATATGTTCTGAGCCCTTAAGAAACTGATTAATTTGTTCTTTAACATTATTCAATGCTGAAAACAATGTATTAATTAATGAGTATTCACAGTTTACATATCAATTTAAGGAAAGTGTCCAAGGACACAGAACCTAGATTTGACCAAAGCTATCTCTGATTTTAAAACCTATGTCTTTATTAATTCACTATGATTTGTGCCACTGATACAGGAAGTAAGAAATACCGAGAAAGAAAAAAAGTACTGAATAGTCTTGATTCCGAAATGTTATCAGCCATAAAGTTCATCAATAATTTAGCAACATTTTAGCAGAAGATAAATGATTCAGCAAATGTACCTATTAACAATAAGAGGCACCACAGATTTAAAAATACATAAATGTGAAAAATACATCTTAGAATGTGAAATTTCACATTATGGAAATATCATTGACATATGACCTGTGGTTAAAAAATGCAATAGTTAGAATAAAACATGTTTTCTATGACTCTAGATGAGGGGAGTAAAGGCGTAATGACTGCTTAGAGATGAACTTAGTTAAGGATGCTATAATGGAAGGAAGTTACTTTAGAACAAGAATTTGACAAAGATGTGAACTAAATGTTTGTAAAAGTGAAATAGTTAACATTGCCATCCATATTTGGTTTTCCATACATGGTTTGTCTCCAAATTCTGTGTCAAAAAAGGGACACGATCAAAGAGCCTCTAGAAAACATTTTAGATCATTGTGTTTCTGTCTTCAAACTATAGTGAATTCAAAAGTAATCTACTGAACGCCTCCATGATCCTCTTAAATTGATAAATTCAAGGTGAGGATGTGTGCTACTGGGAATCATTTCCACAAGGAAATAAAACATAGGTACACATATGCATACCCCAACCCCTCACCTCAACACACACACCATCTTCGGACACTATCAGTAGGATTTCCAATTTGCTGTATAGACAATAGAAACTCTAGAATCAGCTAAAGTCAAATGCTAGATGTTACACAGGTGGGATCATTTTGACAAAGTACACTAAAGCCTGTAAAGATCTTCAGACCCTCTCCAAATATACCCTGATTTGTGGGTATAAGAAGCTTTACAAAAATAAGAAACTGTTTAAAAACACTGAAATTTTTAAGAACAAAATAAGATGAGCAAATGGTAACTTCTAATTATCTGCTAGTTTTCAAAGGTTCAAAACAAACAATTCATCATTCTCATCGATGACTTTCTAGAAATCATTTTTTGTTTGTTTGTTTGTTTTGAGGGACATTTTCTCTCTTTTTAGTAGAGATTTAGTAGCCAAGGTTTTGGACATGCATATTTGAACATGTGTGAAGTTCATATATTAGAATCTGAAACAAGATTTTCCTATCCTGGAGAGAGGAGATTTAACTATTCACCCAGCAACAGAGCAGATGTTGTTTGTTGCAACTGGCAGATCAGAAGCAACTGATTAAAAAAAAAAAAAAAAAAGTAAGAAAGGGAATTCTTTTGTAGTGGAGTCATACTAAGAAAACAGTTGAAAAACAAAGAAGTAAAAAAAAAGAAAAAAAGGGAGTTCTTTTGTAGTGGAGTCATACTAAGAAAACAGTTGAAAAACAAAGAAGTAAACACAAAGCATTGTGGCAAATAGCAAACACTTCATTTTGAGGTAGGCACAGTCTGTCAAAGTCAGGGCATCCTAGAAGGGCCCAAATAATCCGACTGATTTTATGAAAGTTTTAAGTCTATTGTGTGTAGGGGGAGAAGTTAATATTTTAATTTAGAATCACTTTTACAGCTACTGCTAACATAGATAAAAATTTATAGTTTCACAGCTGTAGAATTTTTAGATTTAATTAGAGGAGCTGTTCCTTTTATGCAACAACATCCTCGTGGAGGTAGGCTGCGCTGATTTGAATTAATGTGCTTTAAATAATTTTTACTGAGTTTCTTGCAGTGAATAACTAAATAGAAGTTCTGTAGTATGTGATTTTAAAAGATTTTTTTTTCTTTATAACTGAGTTTGAATTTTTTTCTGCCTTTAGCATCAACAGTTTATAAACAAACACTCTTATAAGGAGAAGAGAAGTCATTATGATTGTGCTTATTAGTAATTTCTAGGTTTAGTGAGACTAAAATAAAAAATGTCTTACAAGGCCTTACCATTTCCTTCATAAATTTTACAAATTAATTATAAAAATAAAGAAACAAGCATAAATGACGCACATGTTAAATTTTATGAAAGAATCTGGAATTGTATAAATTTAAGGCAAAAGAGATTCACAAGAGACAGAAAGGTTTTGGATCTCTAGCTTCTAGTATCTAATGCCTCCCATTGTATTGGTTTATTCTTAAAAAATCTTGAATAGTAATTCCCCAATAATGCTCTAGAAAAGAATTCATTGAAGGTAGTGTTGCTGTTATTGTTATTGTTGCTGTTGTTTTTGACATTATGTTGAAATTACTTTTAATAAAACCTCACACTTAATTACTTCTGTGCACATTAAATACTAACTCTCCATTCCTGCCTTTTCCCCAGTCCCTGACACCTACCATTCTACTCTATGTCTTAATGAATTTCACTACACTAGGTACCTCTTATAAGTGGAATTATGCAATATTTGCACTTTTCTGACTGGCTTATTTCACTTAGCAGGATCTCTTCAAAGTTCATTGTTTTGCAATACATGTTAGAATTTTGTTTATACATTCATCTGTCGATTGACACTTAGATCGCTTCTATTTTTTGACGATTGTGAATAATGCTGTTATGAACATGGATGTACAAATATTTGTTGAATTCCTTCTTTTAGTTCTTTTGAGTATATGTCTAGAAATAAAGTTTTAATAGTAATTCTATATTTTTTGAGAAACTGCCATATCATTATCCACAGTGGCTATACTATTTGACATTCCCACCAGCAATGCACAAGAGTTTCAAATTCTCTTCATCCTTGCTAACTTTTATTTCTGTTTTATAATAGCCAGGAAAACAGATGTGAAATGGCATCTCATTGTGGTTGTGATATGCATTTTCCCAACAATTAGTGGGAAATATCTTTTCATCTGTTTATTATCTACTTGTATATCTTTTTGCAGAAATGTCCATTGAAATTCTTTGCCTATATTTAATTGCGATTTTCTTTTCTTAATGACTTCTAAAAGTTTCTTATATGTCCTAGATATCAATCCCTTATCAGACAATTTTATTTTTTAGTCTGTTTGATGTAATTTCCAATAAATCATTGCCAAATCTAATATAGTGAAGACTTTCACGTACATTTCCTTCTTAGGGTTTTATAATTTTAGCTCTATAATTTAGATTGTTTTGAAAAGACTGTCCTTTCCCCGTTGGATAACATCGGCACCCTTGTCAAAAATAATTTGGCCATATTCATGAAGGTTTATTTCTGGGCTCTCAATTATATTTCATTGCTCCATTTATTTGTTTTTATGCTACTCCTACAGTTTTTTAATTACTATAATTTAAAAAATAAATTTAAAATCGGGAAGCATAAAACATGCAAGTTTGTCACCGGGTTTTAATAAGGATTTCATTGAATCTGTAGATCTCTTTATGTAGTATGGACATCTTAATATTATTTATGCCTTCCAATCCATGAAAACAGAATGCCTTTCCATTTATTTGTCTTTAATTCTTTCCAGCCGTATTTTATGGTGTTTAATATATGTGTTTTGTCTCCTTAGTTGTTATTCTTAAATATTTTAATTTTTGATGCTTTGTAAATGATTTTTTTTCTTAATTTCTTTTTTAGATTTTTCATTGTTAGTGTATAGAAACACAGCTGATTTATGCATGTTGATTTTGTGTTCCAATTTTTTAAAATTTATTTATTAGTTCTTGGAATTATAACAGCATGTATGTGTATATGTCAATGTGTAATCCTTAAAGTTTTCTACTTATATGATTATTATATCTGAAAAAAGAGATTATTTTATTTTATTATTTTATTATTTTAACTTTTTTTCCCCCAAATACTTTCATTTGCTAATTGCTTGAGCTACAACTTCCAGTACCATGTTGAATAGAAATGGCAAAAGCAGGTCTGCATACTTGCTTTGTTCCTGATGTTAGAGGAAAAGCTTTCTGTCTTAACCATTGAGCATAATGTTAACTTTTTTTTTTGTCTGACCTTTATGATATTGAGATAATTTACATCTATTCTTATTTTTTTGACTGTTTTTATCACAAAAAGTTATTGGATTTTGTCAAATGCTTTTACTCTATCAATCGAGATGGTCCTGTGTTTTTTCTCTTTGTACTAATAATGTGGCATAACACATTTATTTATTTTTGTGTGATAAAGGTAACTTTGCACTCCAGGAATAAAACCCACTTGGTCATAGCATATAATCTTTTTAATATGTGTTGAATTTGATTTGATAATATTTTGTTGGAAAAATTTTCATCAATATGCAAAAGTGTTATTGGTTTGTACTTTCCTTTTAATGTCTGTCTGATTTTAGTATCGGGGCAATGGTGGTCTCATATAATAGACTTAAAAGTATTTCAAGAATTAATGTTAATTCTTCTTTAAATGTTTGATAGAATGTTCTAGTCAAATGACCTGATACTAGATATTTCTTTCTTCTTAGGGTTTTAATTACTAGTTGATCTTACTAGGTATAAGTTTAATGATATTTTCTATGTCTTCATGATTCAGTTTTGGTGGATTATATGCTTCTAGAAATTCGTCCATTCATCTGGGTTATCTACTTTATTGTCATGGAAGTATTTATAGTACTCTTTTATAATCCTTTTCATTTTTGTAAAATCAGTACTAGTGTCCACTCTTGTATTTCTAATTTTTATTATTTGAGTTCTTATGTTTTTTTTCTTAGTCAAATAGCTAATGATTTTTCAATTTTGTTATCTGTTTTCAAAGAACTCACTCTTAGTTTTGTTGATTTTTAGTATTGATTTCTAAACTCTATTTTATTTATCTCTGCTCTAACTTTTATTATTTCCTGACTTCTGCTAACTTTGTATTTAATCTGTTTTTCTCCTATTTCCCTAATGTGGTTTGGTTGTTGATTTAAGACCTTATATATATATATATATTGTAAGCTTTTTTACAGCTCTAAATCCCCCTCTTAGCATGCTTTTTGCTCATCTTATCATTTTGGAATGTATATATATATATATATATTGTAAGCTTTTTTACAGCTCTAAATCCCCCTCTTAGCATGCTTTTTGCTCATCTTATCATTTTGGAATGTTCTCTTTACATCTGCATTTACCTCAAGATGTTTAATAATTTACCTTGTGACTTATTCTTTGAATCATTTCTTGTTTAAGAGTGTGTTGCTTAATTTCTACATATTTGGTAATTTTAGTTTCCCTTCTGCTGTTGATTTCTAGTATTATTCCATTATAATTAGAAACTATTCTTTATGAACTCAATATTTTCAAATGTATTACAATTTGTTTTGTGGCCTGACATGTGAACTCTCCTGGAGAGTTTCCACGTGCTCTTAGAAAAATATGCATTATTCTGTTACTTGATAGACTGTTTTCTTAATGTTTATTAAGGCCAATGGATATATAGAGTTTTTCGAGACCTCCATTTTTTTCTTGGTTATCTTATCTATTAATGAAAGTGGTACAATAACATCTCCTACTATTATTGCAGAGCTATCTTTTTCTCCCTTCAATTCTGTCAATATTTGTTTCATATATTTTAGAGTTCTGATATTTGGTGTATATATATTTATAATTGTTATACTTTCTGATGAATTGATACTTTATGACTATATAATATCTTTTTACCCCTTGTGAGAATATTTCATCTAAAGTCTATTTTGTCTGATATTAGCATAGTTTAATAGCCTACTTATTTTTTAATTAATGTTCTCTGTTTATTACTAGCATAAAACTTATTTTCCCATTTGTTCACTTTCAACCTATGCATGTGTTTAGATCTAAAGCAGTAGATTATTGGATACTTTTTAAAAAAAATCCATTCTGCCAGTCTTTTGTTTAGAAAGTTTAATCCATTTACATTAAAGGTAATTAAAGGAGTACATACTTTTGCTATTGCTGCTTGTTTTCTATTTGTTTTATAATTATTTTTCCCTCATTTTCTATGTTATTGCCTTCCTTTGTGTTTAGTTGACTTTTTTTGTAGTGACCCATTTTGATCTTCCCCACTCCTTTTATTTTGCATGTACTTAAAGATATTTTTTGGTGGTTACTATGGAGATTACATATAACATCCCAAAGTTAGAACAATCTATTTTAAATTGACACCAACTTAACTTTAGTCACATACAAAAACTCTGCTTTTTTACCATTTTTCCCTAATGTTATTAATGTAACAGATTACATCTTTATATATTGTATATTCATTAAAATAGATTAATAATCATTTTTCTATGATTGTCTTTTAACTCTTGTTTAAATAAACATGGAGTTACCAATCAAATTTTCAATGATACTTTTTATATTTTTTTCATGTGTTTGCCTTTACCAGATAACTTTATATTTTTTATGCTTTGTGTTACTATCTAGAATCTTTTATTTTAACTTGTAGGATTCCCTTTAGAATTTTTTGTAAGGCAAATTTTGTATTAATGTACTCCTTCAGTTTTTTTTTTTAATCGGGAGATATCTTAATTTCTCCCTCTATTTGAAGGACAGTTTTTCTTAATATGTAATTCCCAAGTCGGCATTTTTTTTTAGCACTTTAAATATATTATCCCACTGTTTTCTAGCCTGCAAGATTTCTGCTAGAAATATTTTGATGGTCTTATTGGGGATCCCTTATACGTAAGAAGACACTTTTCTCTTCCTGCTTTCAAGATTCTCTTTGTCTTCGTCTTTCAATAGTTTGATTTTGGCATATCTTAGTATGGGTCTCTTTAGGTTTATCCTATTTGGAGTTTGTTGAGCTCCTTGGATTTTTATATCAATGTTCTTCCTCAAATTTGAGAAGTTTTCAACCATACTGTTTAAAAATAATCTGTCTACCATTTTTTCTCTCCTCCTTCTGGAACTCTCAATGCATATATTGATCTGCTTGATAACATCCTATATGTCACTTCACTCTTTATTTCTAAGTTATTTTTTTTCTCTTCAGACTCAATAATTTCAGATGGGCTGTCTGTAAGTTTGCTTTTGTTTCTATTGCATTTTTCAATTCTGATATTATATTTCTTATCTTGAGAATTTTCATTTTTAAACCAGTTTCTATCCTTTGCTGACATTCTCATTTTGTTTATAAATTGCTTTCCTTATTTTCTTTATTTGTTTATGTTTTCCTTTGATTTTTTGACACAATTGTTTTAAAATCTTTGTCTAATAATTCTTATGCTTTGTCTAATAATTCTTATGCTTGAGTTTTTTTAGGGAAGCGTTTGGAGATTTATTTTTTTTTCCTTTCAATAGATGTTTTCTTGTTTCATTGTACACCTTGTGCATTTTGTTAACTATTGGTCATTTGAAAAAACAGCTATCTTATTCAGTGCTCACAAAATGGTAAGGAATATCTTTAGTAATTAGTGAGCCCTTGAGTCTTGCGATCATCTCAGGATGAAGTTTTAAGCTCTTCTTAGGTCTTTTTTAGGCATTGTCCTGTCTAAGCATTGTATGTATACATATGTGTGTGTGTGTGCATTTCTCTCAAATGCTTTTAAATGTCTTAATTTCCCAAAGACTCTCATCCATTCTCTGCTCAGGTGTTTATATATATGGCTTTGTAGGTCCCCTGTGGTTTCCAAATATTGTAACACGCATCAGTGCCTTCTGATGCTTCCATACAGATAAAAATCATTTCTCCATTCCTCAAATGAGTTCCAAATTGGATGACAGAAACAAGTCTTTAAGGCAGTGCACAGATAGTCCAGAGTGTTTCAAACGAGTTGTACTCCACTAGCTCTGTCTTAAAGAATGAAACTGAGAATTTGAGGTCTTTCTTCTGACTGTGTCAGGTCAGAAGATGTGGGGCAAAGGCAAATAAAACTACCCAAAATTTCCTACCTTTTAATTTTTTTTTTGACATTCATTTGGTTGCTGTATATCTTTGACTGGTTTCCAGAGCTTTTATAAAATTATTTTAATCAGTCTATAGTTATTTATTTAATGTGTCCATGAGGAAATAAAAGCCTAGAGCTTCTTAGTCTACCATATTGCTGACCTGATTTTCTCTTCATTTTTAAAGGTAGAATCTCTAGATCTCAGTGTTTTAACATGACTGAGACCAATTTTATTTTTGTTAAGATTCCTGATAATAATTGTTATTTAATATATGTTTTTTGTTTTCCTCTCAAAAGATTAACAGAAATTATCTTCATCTAGTATTTTGAACCTTCAGAAAAATATCCACTACAGTGGATCTATTAATCAAATATTCTGAATATTTTGTACACAGTTTAGTACAAAAATATCTTTTAATTCTGAATAATCTTAACTTATTTTGTTGATAATTCACTATGCTCTTTATATCTGATCTTTCTTTCTGGAACTCTTATTAAATGGAATTTTGATTTCTTTGATAGTTAATTAGATATTTTTTAATGTGTTTGTGTGTGTGTGTGCGCGCCCATTTCATCTCATCTCTCTCCTTTTTTCCAATAAAATTTTTCTTCCTCATTCTCTATGGACTTCAAATTTATCTACCAATTCTCTGAAATGTGTTTTTAATTATTCATACCACATTTTTTAATTTCTAAAAGCTATTTTTTGTGCTCTCTAGGCATTTAATTTTCTTATTAAGCAGTTTATTTTTCATAATTGTCATATCTTTTATCTATTTGAAAATATTAATAGAGTTTTTAGGCTTTTCTTCCTCAGAGACATTAGAAGTTGCATATCTTTTTTGTTTACCCTTTCTTTTTTTACATTAGGGTTGTTCATTATGTATCTCTCAAGTTATTTATGTGTGAAAATGAGGTAACTAAATCTTATATAAGTTGAGTGTTAGGATGCATTTCTGGGCTGTTTAGAAACATCAGATGAAAGTTTTGTAACTTTCTGATGGTAAGTGAAACCATAATCATAACAGTTTTGAAACTTCTTAAAAGAAGGGTAGCAGATTTCATCACGTTTTACATATATGTGCATTTAATTTTCCTACTTTCAGTTTTGCACTACTATCCTCAACTACACATATAGTTATGTCTAGAAATCCTCCTAAAGAATGGACATTTTCTGTGGATGGAAAGGATGGTTTTTAAGAAAATTTTCAACTAATTTCCTTTCTTTTTGCCTACCTCTTTAGTACATTTTCTGCAATAAGTGGCACAAAATATTGCCTTTTCAAAAGAGTATAAAACGTTAGTCAGGTTATTTCTCAGTTATCTCTTAGGGCTTAAAGTTTCATTTCTTACTTATCTGTTAAATCTTTTACCATGTGGTCATCTGATTTTTTGATGAATTGTTGTTACAAAACTTTTTTTTCCCTTCACTTCTTGATTTCCGTGGTTATGTTTTTGTTTTGTTTTGTTTTGTTTTGTTTTGTGTTTTTAGATTCCTTTACTGCTATTAGTGATGTTTTGGGAAACTTTAATTGCAGATAAATGTGTTTTAATTGCAGTATCTAGGTAAGATATGTTCTTCTTACTCAAGTAGTCTTTCATTTCCACAGCTCTATCAAATTTGTTCTCTCTGAAGTTGTTGAAGACCTTCATCTTGCCGAAAACGATGGTTAAATAATGTTCTTCAGAAACAAGAATATGTTAGACTCATTTATAAATTACAAGTTTACTATATATTTATTGCAAATTTGGGCCTTAGGAAAATAAAGTAGGGCACATTATGGACAATTGGGGTTTGTTATGAATACACAAATTGCAAACAGCTGATCTGTGCTCTTTGGTGTTGTGCAAAAAAAAATAAAGTATTTTTATAAAAATTGCATGAGAATCCATTATTCTGGAAAATTTGCTATGTGTTAATTGTACACTAGAATTCATACTCTTAAGATGAAACAATTCTAAGAATATAAAATTGGGTACTCCAATAGAAACCTAGAAAATATGTCAAAAGATCACATAATTTAGTACTATTTGAAAGTTGGAGAAAGCCTCCTCAAGATGATTTTGGGAATGGATATTGAAGAAAGAGAAACCATTTTCCAGGAAGAGAAGTAGGAAAGAAATTACACATACATTAGCATACACTCTTAAGTATAGGAAGCCCTTGCTGCATGGTAGTGTGGGACCATACAAATTACTCTGAAAGCTAACAGTATGTAAAATGATCATAATTCTCAATGAGAAAATTTATGATTAATTTTTACCCCTTAAATATCACTTTGTCAAAAATTTATAAACTTTTACTTTGGTTATAATTGTCTAGGGTAATTAAAGAAGATAATAAAGTTATTATTTATTTAATTAATTCATTTAAAACATTAGAAACATCGAGAATTAAAGTATTTTATTTTTTAATTAAATATTTATATATAGTACTTGCTTTCTTCTAGTCATCTAACCTAGGATGTGGAGTCAAAATCTTTTCTATGCCTGTGCAAATTGTCATGCATCTTTTATGTTTGGATCAGCTTCCAACATTTTATTTTTTGTTCTTTAATTTTATGAAATAACTGAGAGTACCATCAATGTGAAGGTTTTTGTCATAGTCATTTTCTTTGAGATCTCTTCATTCTTTTCATCACATCTACTTTCTTCATTTACAATGATAAGTACACCTTCACTAAACTTCTCTAGTTGAATCTTCAGAATCTCTAAAATGGCATCACTGTCAACATTTCCATGGATATCAATTGTTTTTATACCAGAATTTATGTTTCATTTGAATTTTACTTATAGCATTATCACATTTTTTATTTGGCTGTACTTTCATCTTTATTGATAAATTTACTTTTTCAATTATCTATTTTTATAAAATAACAAATGAAGTTATCATTGAGAGACAAGGAGGCCATACAATCATATACTTTCTTGCCCATATATATATAAGTAGAACAACAGATATGCAGCACCATAGTATTTGAAAAACTTGGTCATAGATTATGATTTGTATCTGTGGTTTACACAGAGATTTGTGAACTGAAGAGCTAGCAGCAGAATTTGCACTTTATTAAATTATTTACATGTTAATATGCTATGGTATGATATTATTTAAATAAACTGTAGTAATTGAAATTATGTACATCTTTGCTATGCAAAGTACATACAGCCTATAAAAACAATTACATAAACAAGATAGAAGTATAGTACATAATACAGAAGATGAGGGAGGGTGCACTTAAGGAAATGCCACCTCTCTGCTTAGATTTGGAGTCATGGTTATAACCATTTTCAATTACACTGAGCAGCTCATTTTCTTACATGTGGAGACATGTTCTCTTATGGGCCTGGGGATATCCATTTTGTACAATAACTCGGTAGATATAATCTATATTATTTCATGACTTTTTGTCTCTTAAATATAGACTGATGCAACTAGCTTTTCTATTAATGAAAGTTGCCAATGGTTTTAACCATAAAAATTGTAACACATTAGAATATTATAATGCTAAAATACTCTTGACTACAAAAAATTACATTATACTTTATGTTATACTGCATCACTTTAAATATCTGAGATATTTATCTGTCAAAGAGAAAGCATAGATATAAAACTACCTAGTTTATAATCAGACTCTGACATCCCTCCAGAAGGCTGTTTCCTCTATTCTACTGGCAGTTAGAATTCCTTTTTGATTTCCTGCTTATAAGGGGCTCCAATCTATGTAAAGAGTCAGTGGGCCATCTTCAGGAACATGTCTTTTAACTGGGTTTCTCTCTCCAATAAAAAGTGACACACTTTTATCTTGTTATTGTTGCTGATTTAGACCTTTCAAGTTGACATTTTGAGGCACTCCAGGCACACTTATATTCTCCTCTAAGGAACTCTACAGGCTTTCTGAATCCCAACCAAGGCAAAAAATTGAAAAATGTGAAATAGAGAGCTTCTGCATCCATTTCAGAAGATTCAGCTTAAAGCTAACACAAAAGAAAACAAGAGAGAGGAAGCTTCCTAGTGCTGTGTTCTGTGTCTGCCAGTCATTCATCAGAGGCTCTGATTAAACCCATCAAGGGAGACCTATATAGAGAAAATCCCAGAGCTAATATTCTTAATGATTTTGAATGTGGAGTTAAGAAAGTAAATGATTCAATTTAATCACAAAACAGATGTGAACTGGGAAAGAGGATGAACTCAAAGTGTCAATTTGAAGTGACTAGGAGGAAAGGCTAAGATTAGATTAATATAGTACTATGCATCTTGGTATTTATTCACTTATATTGTTCAGAAATAACATCTAGAGCGAAAATAAGAAAAGTAAAATGACCCCCAAAAGATAATGGTAAAATGAATGTGTTTTGATGTGCTTTTGCAAACAAGTATGCATTTACGATTTTTCATCAGTCACAGTCTATTTTTCATATCATTTACCTGTGTCCTGATATTTAATATTTGTGTTTCTAATCTGAATTTTCAGACAGGTATAAAGAATAAAAGGAGTAAAATGATAACATTTGCCTAACCAATGGTCTAGAAACTTTCACTCTGTCCAGACTATTAAAATTATAAAACGAATGGTGTGTTTTATATTTCCATTGGTATATGCAGTATCCTGTCATATTTTCACATCATATATTCTTTAAATAGCTATTTCTAGACTTTCTACACATCTTCTTACTTAATGAGCACTCATCTTTTTGCATTACTTTAAAGAAGGTGACAAATTAGTATTTCTCTCTAAATAAATTGTAACTGAAAATGTAAAGCAATATCTACTTTTATTTTCTCTTTCATTTCCTCATTGTGATAGCACTTAACAGATATCATCCTGAGGAAACTTTTCAGTCAGTTTTTAAGAAATAGTTTATTTTTAATTAAAAATTTATATGGCTATTAAAGACATTGCTATGTGCAATAGTGCATTACTAAAAATTGTCTAGCATCATTTCCTATGTTTTCTAGTTTTTTTTTTAATCAATATATCTTTTATTTCAAAAATTTAAAATTTTCCAAGGTTATTTGATTATGTAAGAGAATTGCTATGGAATCATTAAGCGTTTCAGAATTTTTCTACCCTGGATTTTTATGTTTTTTTTCATTTTTTGCAGTAATTAAATGAAAGTTTTTAATTTTTTTTTCTTTTACATCTAGCTAGAAAATTTGTACTGTAACATAAATAAGCCCTCTGAGATGATTCCAAATAAACAACAAACATTGAGAAATAAAAATATATTCCAAGTATAATGACTTCTAAAGCACTAGAGAAGAGAGATTGATAAACTGGAATTGCCCCCTGGAAATGTTGACATCAAATTCGATAACACTGGGATTCCAGTTTGGTCCCATAAACACTAATTTGTCATCAATCGTACACCTGGGCTTGAGGAAGTTCTTGAAGATTGGAGGTAAGACACATAGAGCTCAGAGGGAAAGCTAGTTAATAAACAATCAGATCAGTGTGAAAAGTGTTATAGATGGAAGGTCAGAAGAGACATTTCAGAGAAGAATCTCTTTCTCCTCCAAAGAGAAACTACTTTTCTGACTTTTTCATTACAGATTAGTTTCACCTGTTCATGTGAGCAGAAACATAGAAGATGTACTCTGGTGTCTAGCTTATTTTGCAGAGCATTATGGTTTTGAGATTTATTCATGTCATATATATTCATGTCATATATATTGATTTCTTTTGTTTATGTATCCATCTCCGTGTTGCTGGATATTTAGTTTGTTTCTATGTTGTACTTGCAGAACTCTTGGCACAATAATGACTCCATCCAAACCTCTGCACTAAGAGATGACCAAACTCTAGCATGGTTTCTCGCAGTATAAGGTGGTGTCCCTAAAATAATTCCAGTCCCCTATTAAAATACCTGCCTGAAAAAGTTAGAAGCTATCAGAAAAATTTATTGTTTGTTCTAGACAACACCTGATTGTCCCCTGACCTCTCTGCCTTAGAGCATTTACTATAATTACAATTGTAAATTCTTCCTCTCTCCCTTTGAGACGTAAATATATCTTCTACAACTCAAGAGTGTCTCAAGGAGCTAAAAGCCATGTAATCATCATACAACTGGATGAATAACAACTGACCACATAAGTTTGAAATCATTTCTTGATACTCTATTATGTTTTATCTTTCTGTCTTTAAAGCAATGCCAGACCCTGTTGACCACTGTAGCTTTATAATAAGTATAGAAATTAGGTTGTAAAATTCTTTCAATCTTTTTTCTGTTTTTTTTTTTTTCTTTCAAGATTTGTTTGGTAAAACAAGGTCCTTTAGATTTCCATATAAATTTAAGAATTACTTTTTAATTTTATACAAATATTCCTTCTGGGATTTTGGTTGTAATTTCATAGAGGATAGTGGACGTCTTAATATTTACAGACAACACGTAACATTTCTGAGAACTTAACAATACTTAACACTTCTCCTACTGATCTATGATTGTCTAATCCATGAACGTGATATCTGCCTCCATTTATTCAGGCCTTCTTTCATTTCTTTTAGAAATAAGTGATTTATAATTCTTCATGTAGATATCTCACACATTTTGTTAAGTATATCTCTATGTTTTTCTTTATAAACTTGATGACTTTGTATAATTTATTAATTTAAATTTAAATTTTACTTTTAAATTGTTCATTGCTAGTGCAGATGAAAAAGGGGCTACATACTAAACGTGAGAAGTTCAGGGGAAGCCCACGTGGTGAAACTTACAAACTCATAGAACAAAATTATCCACGTGGTATGATCTGAACATAAAAATTCCTAACTAGAGTTGGATCATGGCAGGCAGTCACATCCTGGGTCTGTAATTTTTTTACCTTAAGTGAGCCTATATATTGTCTTTTTGCATCTAAGATAACATGTTCTTGGAATGTCAGAGTAATCCTTTTTTTTCTAGACCCCTCAGGGCACAACCAACTGCACCAGGGCAAAAGACCATAAAACATCTCATTGTTATGTTGTTCCCTGAATACCATCTCTATATATCATAAATGTTAATTATTAACTCTCCTGCACCCACCAATGTAAAAGAAGTATGTGTCCCTGTTTAACTTTTTATCCAATCCCAGAGATTTCCCCACTTTGCTTTCTCTCACTCCGTAATTTATCACCAATGGATTTGGTGAAACCCTCCTTACAATTCCTCCTTCTAATTCTAATATATAAAATAAGCTGTAAAACTGCCATTTTCTTCAGCATTTTCTCAATCCATTGAGATTTTGCTTTTCAGCAATTGTCATCAGTTTGGCTCAAATAAACTCATTAAAATTCTCTATAGGTTAATACTTTTTTTATGTCACTTGTAAGTAAAAATAAAATTAATTTTATAATCACCTTATATACTGCAACATTGCTAAATTCACTACCTTATTTTTAACTCTTTTTTTTTTTTGTAAATTCTGTAGGATTTTCTACTTTACTTGATGTTGCAAGCAAGAACAGCAGCTACGAAAGTAATACTCTTAAATGCGTTATTTGTCTTTCTACAATACGGGGTTTATTGAGTGGAACCTTCTTAGATAAACTGATCAGGCACTCACGCAGGTTAACACACAACACACAGAAAAGGGAAATACAGAGGCTTACACAACAGAGCAAAGGGACAGAATTCCTTAGCATCCTAATGCAAGCTCTGTTGACTGGCAGCGCGGAGAGCTGAGTGTCAGTGGTCCCAGGCCAGTGGCTACGACAGGTCAGAAGGTCAGAGTCTTTGGCTCCAGCACACCTTCCATAATTCTATCAGGTTAGGCTTGCGCATAATCTGTATAAGATGTTCATTTATATATACCTTACAAGATGGAATCTTCATGCTATTGGCTCCTGCAGATGAGGGTTGACATCTGTCCTTTTGGGTGGTCTGGTTACACCCTAAGGGTATTCCTATTATGTGTAAATTGCCATTACTGTCTTGGCTCCTATAAAATCCATTTGGTAAAGTCCAAAAAGTCCTCATTTCTTTATGCTTTCTATATATATTCATATCATCTGAATAAATGTAGTTTATTTTTTTTTTTGCTTTCTAATATATGTCTTTCGGTTTTTTCTTCTCTTAATACAATGGGGTGAATCTCTTGTAAAATAGTGATGGTAAGTATCTTTGCTTTGTTTCCAAACTTGGGTGAAAAGTACTATCTTTTACCTTGAAGTATGTCAGTTAGAGAGTTTACTTAGATGCTCTTTTCTGATTAAGGATATATATACCTATTTCTAGTTTGAGAACGTTTTTAATGGTGAATTTGTTCTGCATTTCATCAAATGCTTTTTCTGATTTCTTGAGTTGATCATATAATTTATTGACTTTTGAATATTCAACTAATTTTAAATATCTTAAAATAAATCCTATTTAATCATAATGTATTACCCTCTTTAAATATTGTTGGAGTCAATACGTTAATATTCTAAAAAAGGAACTGATATCTTCCTACTCTGGCT
>NW_011888868.1:4588955-4602262 GCF_000151845.1 Pteropus vampyrus | reverse complement strand
AAATGCCTTTTTTACCTACCCCTCAGGTAAGTGTATGCTGTGTAAATAAATAAGTAAATTAACAAATGAACAAGGAGACTTATTTTTACTGTTGATTTTATTGCTAGTAGTTTATCTGTACTTTCTAGGAAAGTGAAATTGACAGGCTAATACGATTTAACTTTAATAAAATGCATCCAAAAAGCCCTTGAAATATGGTGCTATATCGAGAATAGAATGGGATATAGAAAGTTCTATTTAATAATATACCCTGCTATGAGAAATGAATTCTTGAGTCTTCTTGACCTTAAAGGAGAGTGCTCAATACAAAAATCGAAGGCCATATATCTGTAATTCCCTACACCATTACCTTATTTATGTATTTTCCCACGAAAAAATTGCATGTTGTGAGTTGAATGGTGGCTTATCAAAAGATGCATGTAAGTTCTAAACCCAGAGCTGGTGAAAGTGACATGATTTTGGAAGAAAATCTCTATAGATTTAATTAAATTAAGACTCGAGATGAGATCATCCAGAATTATCCAGGTAGGCCCTAAATCCAGTGACAACAGTCTTGTAAGAGATAGAAGAGAAGACACAGACACAAAGGGAATGCCAAGAAAAGACAGACAGAGGTTGGAATTAAGTAGACAGAAACTAAGGAATGCCTGCAGCCACCAGAAGCTGGAAGAGAAAAGGCAGATACCTTCTCTAGCGCCTTCAGAGGGCTTTCAACAGTTTGATTTTGGGTTTCTATTCTCCTTGACTATGAGAGAGTACATTTCTGTTGTTTAATGCCACCAAGTTTTTGGTAATTATTTATGATAGTCCTAGAATATTAACATAGTGTTTAATCTTAAAAACAGAACAGCCCAGAAAGGCCAAAACCAAAAGGCAGAAGCCTCTGCCACTGTCTTGCTTTGCAATCTAGAGAACAATTTATTCCCCCTTTTAGGTCTCAGTTTCCTTACTGGTAAAACAAGTTGCATAGCTAGATAACATCTAATTTCTCTGGCATTGTTCTCTAATTTCCCAGCATAATGGTAAAGACACGATTTCAGTTCTTCCTCAAATATAACCCAAATAATGCTTATTATAATTTCAATTACAGTGTTAGTTAATAAATAGATTTCATTCTCTGTCTTATATCCAATCATGTGGCTAGATATTAGATTCCTTTCTGGCTCACCCATCTCCATTTGTGTTTGTATGGTTTCATTCCAATGACCAGGCAGTAGGCACATCTTAAATTGTAAATATTTTAGGCATTTGATAATTTAAGATCAAAGTTATTTTTAAAAGTCATAACTCTGCCAAGACAATAGAAGTAGATGAATAGTTGACAAAATTACAGAATTTAATTTATCTTTGATGAACACTCATTACTAAATGATACAGTGATGGAAAAATGCCTTTGGGGGAACTTTCTCTTTGTTTCCCGTAAACCTACCAGCAGCAACACTTGTAAGCAAAAAGAGACATATTAAAGATAAGATATTACACCCAAACACATTCAGTCATGTTCATTTAGAAACAGATATTTGTATTCCTATGTAAATAGTTCTCAGAATGACACACTTTTTGCCTTTTTATTTATTTTACCTTTCAGCATACAACTGTAAACTGGCCTTCATTAATTAAATGATTGCTTATCTAATACTTATTGTTTGGGTCTGTTTGCACATCAGTGTATATATGTCTCTATATAGTTTGAATCCGAAATTTCAGAACTCATACCAAGAACAGAGACAGTAGAGCAATACTCAAGTTACTTTAAAATTATATGCATCTGAATTCAAAGTCTTTGTTTTCCTCTTTACCACAGGCTGCTTATGAATTCAAGGTCTTTGTTTTCGTCTTTACGGCTGCTTATTTGGTTCAAGAGAAAACTATGAGTAGAGATAAAACTTCAAACCTAGTCCAACAGATTGTGGGCCTCAGGCCTGGCTGCTCTCAGGTCTGGTTGTGATCTAGGCTCACAGCTAGGAATAGGACCCTGGATTTAGAATGTTACATTAGTGTACTAGGGTGCCTGCGCCTAAAATATGCAAACATAATTCAGCTTATTGTATCACGCATATGTGGCTGAATGCCACTATTGTACTGTTATATATGTGGAGCCCATCTTGTCCTCTGGGGAGCAGAAGAGGAACAGAAACAGAAACCGAAGCAGAAGCTTGCTCCCCACAATAGAACTACACTCCCCACAACAGAAGTGCGCTCCCCTCAAAAAAGTTGGTGCTTGCCTTTTCATTCTCATGTTGGCCCCTCATGCATTCTTCCAACTGGGCATCTCACCACTGAAATCTTCCCTTCTCAATCAGCTAGGTGCTGACAAGTCCATACAGAATAAAAGAGGAATTTGGTTTTCAATCTTTATTATGCACCTGGGACCTTGATAAAGTACAGATTGCCAAGCCCTACCTCTAGAATTTCTGAAGTTTGGGAACAGATCCAAGAATTTGTATTTTTAACAACTTTCCATCTGATGCTACTGGTTTGGGCACTACCCTCTGAGAACTACTGGCAGTGATCTTACAGAAAAAAAGATGTACACTGCTGAGCATGTCAGGGTGCTAGTGGCTTTGACATGGTATCCAAAATGTAAAGTAAGTATTAAGTCTTACTCATCTACAAGACAGGGCTGAAATTGTTCATAATCCCTTGTCTTGGTCAAGTACCATGGAAGGAACTGGGACTGGAATAAATCTGTAAATAGTGTTGTGTGAGGAATTGACTTGAAGTCCAGCTGAAGATCTTGAGAAGGGAAAAAGTGTTTGAAGCAAGCCCAGGGACTTGAAAGATTATATTCCTTCAGAGTGGGGATGAGAGTGACACATAATCCTTTAAAAATAAAATTGGCAGAAACACTGCCATTACATAAACTTGAAAACTCACTACAGCAAGATAAAAAGGACTACAGCGAACTAGCTCTGCAATGTGAAAGCTAACATTCCTATGAAAGTTGTTTACCGTAAGGCTTAATGTTCAGGGATGTGTCCTGATTTGTTGTGAAGAAGCTAGAGTTTGGGAACAGAAGACAGGTTCCAAAGTCAATATTTCACTCTTTATTGATCAAGCGCAGTAAAAGGCATGAAAGTAGTTTTTAAAGTTCAGCAGGAACTATTAAAATTTAATTTTGTTATGTAGCTATGGTACATAGGTATTTTGAATGTCAGGACTTAAGGTAAGTAACCACAGTTACATAATGTGAACATATTAGTTTATCCTTGCTTCTTAACAATGAAAAGAGAGACAATTAAGGAGAAACATTTTGTAGTTTATTCTTCCTATTCTTAATTTTCACAAGAAGTCAATACTATCCTTTAGTGAAGTAATGAAAAGAAAATAACATGACATCCACAATTTACTAGACAAGCAAAAATATCTTCCTAGAGGCATTTCGATAATGAAATACTGTCATTCACTTCATCCATTTAAAATCAAATTGAAAGCTTGAAAGAAAATCCCCCTGAAGAATTAACATTTTCCATGTTGCATATATGTATAATACAATAATTCTCAAAATGGAAGCAATTTTTTCCTGATTGTCATAAAAAGAAGAAGAGGATAAAATTATAATTTACTAACTGGAATTAACCTGGAGAATCCCATGTTCAACATCTAATCTGCATTTTTGAAGGTCTATCTACAATGGTTTATAATCCCTCACTGTAATTTAATGACTTTTTCTTTTACTCGTTTGGTGGTTAGTTATTTTCTAATGATTCTTATCTTGTTAGTCATGGCTAAAAATAGGTTTAAAAACATGTGGTTTCATTGTTTGTTTTTGCTTTATTTGAGTGAGTTCCATGGAGTCCTACACATAGTAGGCATTTGATACATATCAGCCAAAACCAAAACACAAGCAACATCAAGAGACAACAAATAATTTCTCTGTTCCAGTTATGTCAATCTTATGAAGGATTCTGATCAAATAAGATGCCCTTTAACAGTATGCCTTCACGTTCTTTAGAAAAGTGGCCATCCTTCTGTTCTTTAAAAATACAAAATTTTTGGTGCTGGTGTTGGAGAACGTTAGAGTGGAGGGAAGACTGCTATTTTCTTCTTTTCTGGATTTGTTTGCAACTTATCTTTGAAGAAAGCTCCCATTACTGAAATGTTAGTTATCATACAGTGTAATAATTAAAAAAAAAAAGTTGTGGCGCCTAAATTTGAAATACTCTTAGATATTACAGAATTATCTTGGTTATCACATGGTTATACTATTATAGGATACTATGCCTAGGACGAAAGGTACACACATACACACACACACACACACACACACACACACACACACACACACATACACATGCACACATGCACACATTCACGCATGCACTCATGCAAACTCTGACATTTTACTGAGTGTTACTTTCTTCTAGATGGAAAGAGAACAAAACATGCTTAAAATACAAATTATGGTTTTCAGCTTTTATCAGTTAACTTTTTATATTAATCTCTAAATTGTATTGCAATTACCATTTCTTCATTCCATTTGCTATAACTTCCCCCAAATTAGAACATTACAATCATAAAACACTGTTTCATTCATATCTTCCTATTACTTCAGTCCCATATCAAACTCCTTTTTGTCTTTGCAACTAGAGTTCTCTTCTTCATTTAAAATACTTATTTTTACTCATATTTTAGTGGTAAACATTAATAAAAAGGGCTATAATAAAAAAGCAGTCTTTTTTTTTATCCATCTGCTCTCCCAGATCTGCTCATCAGAGGCTGCCAGTTTATTTTTGAACACTCTATAAATACTTATAATTTTATCATGTTTGAGGCATTCTTTCCTTCAAAATATTGCTTGAGTCACAGTTATATGGCATCATTGTGCTAGGCACTAGTGTTGTGAACTTGAAGCAAACCAAAGACGGAGGATGGCTAAATGCTGCAGAGCAGTGCTTTTCAAGCTGCCTGTGGTGAAGGGCAAGATACTTTCCCCTCATTTTATTACAGACTGATACCCATACAATGTATCACTAGAGAAACAAAATTAAAAATAAAAAATGACAAACATTTAATTATTACACTCCACAAACATAAAATAACTGTCAAATTGTTATGCACGATTCTAAATCCTTATTCTCCATTTTCTCATCAAAGTCAGGTAACTTGAAATTTCTTTATTGGCAAAGTAAGAGGACTATAGTTGAGAAACATTTGTATTTGTTATAGGACACAAAAACAGTAGAGGTCAATTTCCTCTATATCATCTTACCTATTAGTACCAAGAATACTTCTTCTACCACCTGGTAATGTGTTGAGGTCCCCCCTTTCTTTAGGGGGTATGTTTCCTTATGATTGTCTTTGGTCATTAAAAAGAAAGAATTGCTCAAAAGTAGTCTTACCAGTCACCTAGCACAGCGGTCCCCAACCTTTTTGGTACCAGGGACCGGTGCTCCTATGAGAATCTAATGCCTGATGATTTTCAGTGGAGCTGTGACAGTGATGCTAGCACTGGGGAGCCACTGCAAATACAGATGAAACTTCGCTCTTTTGCCTGTCACTCACCTTCCACTGTGTGGCCTGGTTCTTAATAGGCCATGGACTAGTACCAGTCTGTGACCCAGGGGTTGGGGAGCCCAGATCTAGCAGAACTTGGCATCCTTCTTCTAGGGGTTCATGGGCAATGGAGGGAGAAAACTATAATAAACTCTACATTCTTATGCCTTTATTTTTTATTCATGAATTTAAAAATTATTTTTTAATGAAATTTGAAAATATAAGTCACCATAAGGTCCTTATCTCCTTTTCCTAAGTTTCCAAATTTGTCACTATATCTCTATCTTCTCTCATTTTTTTGGCTACCTCCATTACATAACTCTCACATACAGATTGCATATGTGTGTGTGTGCATATACACACACATAAATAATGCCTATATTTTCTAGTCTAAACATTTTTAATATCTCTGAACTGTTTTATTTATTAATTGACATATTAACATTCTGACCTATGTAAGAACCCTCCCATTCTCTGCTTACATGTTGATTTTTGTCACTTGCATTTTTAAATTATAAGGATGACATTATTTATATTATGCTCTGTAATCATAATTATATTTTCTACACTTTTTTCTATATTTTGTTTGTAACATGAAGATAACTAAGTGGTGATTTATTGTTAGTTTTACATAAATAATGTTTACACTAAAGCTAGGTAGATTCCTAGGATTTAATTTCCTTCTGTATAATTCCAATGAACAACTCCTAGAACAATGAGTGGAAACAATTGCAAATATTTTGGACTCTTTACACTTTGTCATATACTCAAAATAAGACAGTGTTTGGTTTACTTGATTTGAGCAACAACTTTTTTGTGCCTTTCTTTTGATTTTTTTGCTAGTCTCCCCTGAGTTTTAATAACTTTCTGTTTTATTATCCCGTTTCCTTTATCATGTCATGGATATCTTACAACACTGCTTATGTTATCTACTTTATTAAAATAATTCCATTTTTATCTTAAAAATATGTTTCATGGAGACCTCTGAATTTATGCTCTAATTCAGATGAAATAAAATATTTGCCAGGATTATTGACAGTGTACATTTTGAGATTTCTCCCCTAACCTATGTAACTACAATCCACATGTTCCACTTTTGTCATAGCTACTTTGGGTTAACTAACGTACTGTATCTTGAAGTATCTTCCTCAGAAATGTTTATGGAACATAAATGTGTTGTTTCTTTGTAATGACAACATTTTGTGTACATAATTTATGAATATTTTTAAGCCGAAGTACATATTTTAAGTTAATTTTCCTATAATTACTATAAGCTTTTATTTTTTCTACTGACATTTGGAACAGAAACTTTTAACTAATTCTATTGTCTTTATACCTTTTTTTATTCATGAACTTTAGCAGTTATATCTGGATTTTTTAAAATAAAATTCAACTTCCAATGTTACTGATAAGATATCTTATAATAAAATGATTAACATACCTATTTCATCCTAGAAGCTTTTAGAACATCATTTTATTTTGTTAAATTTCATAACAAGAATGTCTAAGTGTGGAACATTAAAAAAGTAATATACTCTCATTGGTATTCAGTTCTTTCAATCTGAAGGATCATATCTCTTTCCAACTGAGAAAGACTTACTTATTGCTACTTATCAATTATTATTACTACATATGAGTTATTTTAACAACATAGAGACAATTTTTACAAAATATTAATCAGTTCATGTCTTTTCTCTTATTTTCTCTCCTATACATTCACAGGCTGCAATAATTCCTGATCCTTGAGTCTCTTTCCTTTTATCTCATATTATGTCCCATTTTCTTTTTTCCCTCTATTTTTGAAAAGACTAATTCTTGTGTGTGCTCACTTAAGTCTCTGTTTATTTTGTTCGTGTTTCAATGTTTTGACAGAGATTTCACTCTTTGTTCTGTACATCTCAAAAGTATTGACAAATGCATGTCAGGTAGTCACAGTTACAGTATCATACAGGATAGTTTCGCCCCCTAAAAGTCCCTTGTATAATCATGTATTTTAAACTCTTACATTCCCTCAATTTTCTCCCTACTCTCCTGTATAACTTTTGTGTTTGTTTTGTTTGTTTGTTTGTTTTTTATCTCAGCACATAATTTTATGATTTCCTTAAAACACATGTTGAAACGTATGTGTCTACTTATATTTAGAATGAGGGAATAGGAGTCTTATGCCTGGCATGTGGATATGACAGGATGTAATAAAGCTTATAGACTGACTAGCTTTGCATTAGTGGATGAGTGTGTAGAGACCGTTCCTTGAATTGCCAGAGGGAGGATGCATTTATTCTGGGATTCCAAAACCCACAATGCCTTTTTCCATTTAGGTAGGATGAATTAGCTATGTTATCAGATATAGTCCAACATATTCTCAAGCTTGGGCTTTTGCTTCAAATTTTCTTGAACTTGCTCAGCCTTGAAGGCCATCCTTCTCAGTAGATTTCACATACTTGAATTTATTATTTTAAAATTACTTTTCTGTTATTTCTATAAAATCTTGATAGTCACGAGACTTGATCTTGCATGCAAGGTCTACCACAAATTAAGTAAAGTAATATTGTCTAAAGGAATACACATGGTACTTAATATTTAATGTATGTTCTCCTACGTTATAAGTATTTTTGGTACCTTCTCTTTCCTATATGTTTTCAAGAATTAAAGCTCTTATAAATCAAGACTTTTGTCTTATATATTGAGATTATATGTGTATAATTTTGTAAAGGTAAAACACTATTAGGGATTGTTATAAAGCAACTTTACACTGTCTCCCTTGTAGAAGTACAGCCATGTGCAACATAGTGACATTTTGGTGAACAAGAGACCATTTATACCATGGTAGTCCCATAGATTATTATAGACTTGAAAAGCTCTTATTGCCTAGTGACTTTGTAGCCATGTAATGTTGTAGCACATGTTTGTGGTGATGTTGGTAATAAAACCTACCGTACTGCCAATCATATAAAAGTTTAGTACATGCAATCGTATACAGTACATAGTAGTTGATAATGAGAGTAAACGACTATGTTACCAGTTTATATATTTATTATACTATATTTTTTATCATTATTTTAGAATATACTGTTTAATTATAAAAGTGGTTGCTGTAAAACAGTATGCTATATGATGCCAGCAGCAGCCTTATATATCTCTTATTTACTGCCTCTCTCGATTGCATTATTTTCCTTATGTCTAGTTTAATCTCGTGTTGTTTATACAGGAACATGCTATACTGGCCTGTAGCCTAAGAGCAATAGGCTATACCATACAGCCTAGAGGTGTAGTAGTTTATACCACCTAGGTTTGTGTTAGTGTACTCTCTGTCATTTGAATAACAACAGAATCATACAACGACACATTTCCAGAGAATCATCCCCATCATTAAGCAATGCGTAACTTTATACTTTTATGTTGCATTGTCTTATAATTTTAAATAATTAATTTATTCTTGGAATTACTTATTTGCATTTTAATATGGGATAGTAGGACATAGTAAGGATGAGATTGTCATCTGTTAGTCTTATTAGGGTTACAAAGTACATAATGAGTGGTTTTTCTCTTGCTGCTTTCAAGATTTTATCTTTGCCTTTGTCTTTCAACCTTTTAACTATGATGTGTCTAGGTATAAATCTCTTTGGAGTTCCTTGAAATTCTTGATTTTTTTTTTTTTTTGCTCTCATTATGCATATGTTGTTACACTTAGAGGTTTTCCACATTTCTTTGAGGCTCTGTTAATTTTTATTTATTTATTTTCTCTCTCTTCTCCAGATTACATAATGTCTATATGCCCTCAAATTCACAGATTCTCTTTTTCAGGTCAAATCCCCTATTGAGCCACCCTAGTGAATTCTACATGTTGGTTATACTTTCATCTCTAGTCTTTCCATTTGGTTCCTTTTCTAATTTTTCTTTTTGTTGCTATTCTTTTTTTCTGTGATGTTGCTATGACCTTCATTTAATTTCTTAAATATGGCTTCCTATAATTCTTTGAATATAGCGATCAAAGCTACTTCGACATCTTTAATAAGATGTCACTTTTCCTCCATTTGAGTACCCTCAAAAGAAGTTTATATTGCATGCATTTTTAGTCCTGTGTATGGGTCACATTTTTTTGTTCTTTGTGTGTCTCTTTACTTTTTGTTGAAACTGAACATTTTAAATATGTAGCCACACTGGATGACATCCCAGTCCCCATTCTTACCTCCGAGGGTGTGTGGTTGTTTATTTGTTTAGTAACTTGGCTGGACGAGGTGAGTGAGGTCTATTTCCCCCACAGTGTGTAGCTTCTGATGTCCCTTTCCAGATGGCACTGCTTGGGCATGTACACAGTTTCTTGATTATCAAGGGCAATTGTGGTCTTAGCCAACTTTCCTGATTGTGTCTTCCTGACCTCCTTGTTAAAGTTAATCTTTTAACTGATCTGCCTTTTTTGGTATCATACCCTGCTGTTCCTTTCCTCCAATTGTGACATTGGTTAACTTACTTTGTTTTACTTAGCCAGTTTTCATATTGAATTGCCATCTGAAGTGCAAATTTTTGTAAGACTTGAATAAAATTATACAGATGTATTAAACTGTTGGCTTAAAAGTTGTATAAAGACTTCAAAGCTTGTGAGATGTGTGTGTATGCAGTGTGTGTGTGTGTGTGTGTGTGTATACACATACATGCATGTTTACACATAATAATTAGGACAGAACAAATGAAGAAAAACTATAAAGAGCATAACATAAGGCTTAACCAAGAAATCAATCAATAAATAATAAATACAAATCTCCAAATAAAATAAATTAATGCAATCAAATTTTTAAAATAAAAATAAAATACATAAATAAATTTGTGTCTCATAAAGATAAATATAAGAAACTGATCTGTTGTAATCAATGCATCCTCTTCTTTATTTTTTAAAAATTTTCTTTAATATCACTAATCAAAACACCATGAACTCATGTTATTATTCATGTAAGGGAAGTGTCACTAAAAATTTCAATCAAAAATAAAAGGCATAAAATATGTGGAAGGTAGACAGAGGAATGTAGATTAACAAAATAAATACTGTTAAATTCATAAAAATTGTCAAACTTTGAGGAGTCTGTGGTTTCTTAGTTGGCAGTTACAACTATATTATTACTGCATTATACCATTAATCGGAATATTAAAACATGGTTAGGGAACCTATATTTTTAATGATCCTTCCAAAAGATTCAATATAAGTAAACAAAGCACTACATTTTAAAATACATTCAGAAAAGTGATCTATGTTCTACTGAGAAAAATATTTTCACAAAGCATACACACTTGTTGGTTGGTAGACACTTGGTGCCATCAGACAGAATTTATTAGTTTTAAGTTGTAATAAAATAAATTTATTGATGTGTTATAATAGAGAATAATTTAGAAATCTTAAAGCTGGGTGGGGAGAAACTACTTGAGGCAGACACATTAAAGAGTGTACAATGACAGTAATTTTAAATATCATAAAAGTAGAGTTGAATGAGGCTATTAGATGCAGGGAAAAAACACACTGTATAAACTTGGAGTCCTCGGGTATCTTATGGGATATAGATTTGTACAACCATGCTTTATTTTTTAAAACATAGCAATAAAAGCTTTTCAATTACTATATTTGCTAAAACTTCATTGGAAAGACAAAATCTTAAAATAAAAATCTAAGCTTTCTAGGTGCTTATAAATTAACAGGTAACAAAAGTAATCAAAAGTTAATTTAAAAATCAAATCCCTGATTATCAGTGCAAAGCAATAAGAGAAGAGATGTCATAAGGTAGCATATGATTAATTATCCTTCGAATCACATTGACAATAATTGATAGAGGACTTCAATGAAAGAAGAAGTTATCTGATGACCCTGAATCAGCCAAAAGTGAGCCTGTGTTAGATGTCTCAGTTAAAAGAAGGAGGTAGAAGAATAAAGTAAAGTTTCACTGAAAGCTTTTATAGAATTAAAGTAGACAAAGAAATTTGATATGAGATTGGAACTGTACTAGATGTTTGAGGTACATTAATTTATTTAGTTTTAATACCCTGGGAATTAGGTGTTCCTTATCTACTTTACAGATAAGGAGGTCAAGATTCTGGAGTAAATAATTGCTCCAAAATCATAAAGTAACTGAGTACAGGATATAAATCATGGTTCATGACACTTAACCTTGTTCCTGTTACATCGCATCACACTAATACATAGTACACTTGCTTATTTGGAGGAAACAATACTATGAAACAGATGATAATATGAGACTGGTATTTTTTAACCATAATTACTTACAGTCATGATGTATTTTGATACTATCAATTTCAATAATTAGAAGTTTAGATTTTTCTCTTTCTGTATTCTGTCTTTTGCTTACTTATTTAATTTTATTTTTGGCCACCTATCTAACTATTGCTGCAATTGCTTACAAGTTCTACTCTGCCTAACAAAGTTTTAACTTTGTTGAGATTCTTAAGATCTATTTTTGGTTGTGTTTATTTCCCTATTTAACATTGTTTACTTTATTGAAAGATTATTTATACAAGATGAAATATGAAGATTTACTTAATAACAACAAATACAATAAGGTATTGAATGAAGAGACAATGAATTATACCTTGGATTTTATTTAACTTCTAATGCTGTAAGCAATATTTAATCTTAGCAAACAATTTTTTTCTAATGTAAGATAGATTGGTATTTTGATATTACTAGAACTAAAGAATGAAATCAAAAGTTAAAAGTAGTGTCATCAGAGTTCATCCATGTAGATAACATTGTGCTAAATAAGACAATCACAAAAGGACAAATACTGTATGATTCAAATATATGAGGTGTCTAAAGTAGTCAAATTAACAACAACAACAAAAAAAAATAGAAAGTAGAATGGTGGTTTCTCATGCCTGGGGGTGAAAGGAAATAGGCAGTTGCCATTCAGTGGGTATAGAAGAGGTTCAGTCATGCAAAATAAAACTTATTAGAGATAAGTTTTACAACCTTGTGCTCATAGTTAACAATACTGTACAGTACACTTAGAATTTTGCTATAAGAGTAGATCTTTTTCTATTTTTACCACAATAAAAAACATAAAAATATGATATGAAAAAAAGTAGCATAGATAATGGAGACACTGTTCATCCCTCTTGTGACCAAATCAAAGTTGCAACAGAAACAAGGAGCAGCAGCAAGGAAAAATCGCCTGGGATCTTGAAGAATAAGCCATAAAACTAGGGAGAAATCCAAGAAAACACCCTTCAGTGGCAGAAGGTAGGATGGGGCGAGGACACAGGGAGACCTTGTCTCCAGCCGCTAAGTGAGACGGAGGCTGCAGCAGTGGCAGAAGCCTCTTAAAGGGGCCGTGTCTGCAAGCAGACTTTCCCAGTGACGGACCTGCTCACTCTGAGCACCGATGCCAATTTGGCTGTGCGCAGGGGGCACCAAGGACTTACAGGGAGACATTGTCGGAGTGAGGGCCAAGGCAAGACCCACTCAGTACAGAAGTGCTGGTGGAATCCATCGTTCTCTGTTGAGCACCCCCACAACCAGTGCACCGGACACAGTGCCGCCATAGCCCTGATGTCATCAACCTGGATAACAGAGGTCGCTCCGCCCAGGGGATTCCCTGAAACTCTGCCTCCCTCAACTCACAGCCTCACCAAAGTCACATTCGGGTTTATCCTCAGCAAGTCAGGTGCTCCTTGCTGAGACACTGGTGGAGGCAGCTGGCCTTTTGAGGTAACTATAAGCACAGCATCTGTGAATTGCTTGCTGATTCTTAACAGGTGGCCCTGGAGGGGTAGAGATTTGAGTTAAATTTGGCCTGAAGCTGAACCCCTCT
>NW_011888868.1:4575447-4587975 GCF_000151845.1 Pteropus vampyrus | reverse complement strand
GACTTCTTTAAGAAGAAAAATCATGTATCAAAAACAGGAATAAAGAATGGTAACAACTACATTTCTATCAATAATTACCTTAAATGGAAAAGAATTAAGTGCTCTAACCAAATGATAGAGTGGCCGAAAGGATAAGAAAACAAAATCCCTACATATGAAAAGGAAGAGAATGAAAAAAGATATTGCTTTGATAAACCTTAGAAGGTTTTTAAGTCAGGCAGAGAAAGATAAACACTATATGATTTTACTTATATGCAGAATTTAAGGAATAAAAAGAACAAACCAATAAAAAAACCATAAAAATAGAAATTCATATGAAAAAAAATATTTGTTTATATGATTTAAAGAATGTATTTGACAATTAGGATAGTCAGAGTTATCTTTAAAATAATTATTGTTATCTTCATGAATTATAATGAGTATTTGAAAACAATTTCAGGGAGATAAATAGGACTGAAGATGCTAAATTTTTTTAACTTAGAAAAATGTCAGTCATGTGTGTCCTCTAATGTTACTGATTGCAATAAGCAGCAACTAACCTGAAATATATCTTCGAAAATAAATAGTATCGAAATTTTAAAAATTAAAAGTTTACCTGTTTTATTTTTTATTTTTTGAATTTACATTAAATACTTCACTATAGAGTTATACTTTGTTTACAGTGTAGAAAGCCACAGGGAATATCACTTCTACGTTCTCCATAAGAAAAATCATAATTTTTCTTAAGCCCATTAGAGAGCTGAGTCTGCAAGGCAATCAATTAAACTGAAACCTAAGGAGTGATGGATCTCTAGAAGGAGAGATGAGATACCAAATTGGTTTCCTGGTGGCAGAGCACAGGAGAAAGAGTTGACCACTATAATAGTAGATAAGAATAAAACAACTACAGTTTTAATGATTTGTTGTAAGTTGAGTATGGGCTGGCATAACAGTTCAAAATGACAGAAAACTTCAAACTCAGGAGGTGTCTGTACTTGCACATGAGCTATTTTCCATAAGCCTTCACTGGGTATTCAAGTGAAAGTTTGTAAGCAGAGTAGAGGACTATAAGACCCCTCTTTGGTGATTCATAGAACCAACATCCTACCTACTACCAATGCCCTTCTCTTATATTAAGCAAAAGATCTAAGCTGGTGGGGAAGGGTCAAGAAACTTTTATGCTCCCAAGGCACAGACAAAGATAAACTACCATAGGAGGAAAGGAGGAGAAAAATATCTCTGTCACTATTTTGGGTATTGGAAACCCTATCAAATACACGATTTTGTGTGACACAAGAAAAAAATTCAGCTACCAACTACTGTTTGATGTGGGGCAAGAAACTCCCATCAAAATCTCTCCCCTTCCAAAACACAAGGCAAACTTTGGCTGAAATAAAGAAGAAGAAATACGGAGATTTTTCACTCCCAAAATCCAGGCTCAGAAGTCCTAATACTTAGACTGAACCTAAGTATTCTCCCTCTAGCAAGAATACTCCCCCTGTTCGACTTGGTACTAACAAGCTGAAGCAGACTAGTGCTAGTACAGAAGCAATAGTGTGAATGGAGTGCCCAAAGCACAAGTATGCAAGGGCAGATAAAAGCTCACAGTTACTAGAATTTTCAGGGGAAAAAAAAAAGAAAAAAAAAGAAAAGAAAAGAAAGAAATATTATGGAATGCCAGGTCCCAACTTAGGAACTATATACCAGCAGCCTATCCTTGGAGATGTTTGAAACTTGTGGTGCCCTGAATGTTACTATAGTAACAAAATAAAAAAAGCCAAAACCAGCTAAAGTACTGATTAGAGAGATATAATTCCCCACACAATGAGAAGACAATTCTCGTGTATTTCCGGGTGTAAAACTACTTACCTCAGTCTTTACTATTCTTCTAAACGCAAAATGCATAATTCAATATAAATGACAGGGTAAAAGAGGAATAAACAAACCAGACCCAGATATCTATTGGATCAGAGCTTTACAATAAGTATGTTAAAAGATCTAATGAAAAAAGTAGAAGAATGCATGAATTGATGGAGAATTTTGTGAATAAACAGACAGGATAACTGCAGAAAGAATCAGCAAACGAGAATAGGTCATGCTCATTATTCAACTTTAAGTACACACGTAAAATAGAATGAAAAAAGCAACCAGGCACTGTGAGATTGTGTGGACAGAGCTAACTCCATCTTGAAAAGCTGACTTCATCTTGAAGCTAATTCGCTATTTTAACTTCTAAGTAAAGGAACCCAGACCTTTGACCCACTTCCCTTCCTGGTGGTACTCTGGAATGTATACAGAGGTTTCTGGATAATCATGGGAATTTCCATTATTTCTTTCTCTGGGTCAAGGTCCTCTGGATGTTATCTATCTCTTAGCTCACCCTGGCACCAGGACCTCCAGGAGTTATCTGACCTCTGTCTGTTTCCCCTGACCACCCACACATTCCTTTCCTAGCATGTAAGCTTATTTCTAAGGGAGAATAAAGAGTGGTCTAGGGGGTAAAATATGCTGATATTAAATGTCCTGGTATCACCTAGGACCCCCATTTCTGTACTAAGTTTCTATCAAACTTCTTAAATGACAAGCTGGACTTGTCTGCCTTGTTTTTTTGGTCTCCTGGCTTCTTTAGCATTTGGGGGCTGCTTTCCATACACAGTCTTTTCATGGGACAGGGATAATATCAAATGGTCTAATATACTCTTAACTGAATTCCTAGAAGAATAGAAAAAAAGAGAATTATTTAAATTGTAATGGCTAAGAATTTTCCAAATATAACGAAAGATAAATTATATATAAATAAAAAAGGAAATGTAATTAATAACCCTAAAGTGGGGATAAAAAATAAACTATAAATATCTATAATTAAGCAAACAAACAAAAAGCAAAATAAAAGAAAAGAAAAAGAACGTCTGAGTCCAGGAGAGTTTCTGGTTAAATAAAAAGCAATTCAGCAAGCGTGATCTCAAGAACCTTAGAGAGGAAGAGGAACCTCTCTGAAGGCAGATTGCAGTGCCACCTTCAGCTAGGTCCTGTGACTTTAGATAAGAAAATAGAATGGCCTGGGCTAAAACATCTAGAGAACCTACTGTTGCTTTAGGTCAGCTGTCCCTACTCGAGGAAAAAAAAAAAAAAAAAAAAAACAACATTGAATCTAGATGATGTGCATACAAAAACAGCAAGACAATTGATAACTCAAAAATGTCAAGAAGCGTATAAAATATTCTGTAGGGAGCGAGATTTTTCTCTTGCCTATTGGCTTGCCAAAGAGTTTACTGTAATAAAAGCTTAGTGGAAATGATGAAAGAACAAGAAACAGACAATGAAAACAAAATTAAATTGGAAGAGGAAACAACCTGAAGCATGGAGAGACAAAAACGGTACCAAGAGAAGTGAAACACATAGAGTGGCATATATATCAAGGAAAACTGGTCAAAGAATTTAAGACGAAAATGTTTAATAATTACTAGAATGCCCTAGTGAAATAACATTCTCAATAATTGTGCTATAAGAGCATGGTGTCCAGAATGCACAGAGAAGAAAACAGGTAAATGAGAGAGAACAGATACAAATTAAAAATCACCAGGAACACATGCTTCAAGACAGAGAACTTATAAAGCAAACACTCAAGGGAAGAATCTTGAGAATAAACACAGCCAGCCACCTACACAGGAGAAGCATGAGAGAGTAAAGAAAAAAAGGAAAAAAAAATGAAAGCATTATTGCATATCTACTTTTCCAGCCACATAGTAGAAGTCAGATTAAAGTGAATATTCTTATGGAAAATCTCAGAATAGAGAAGAGAACACAATTATAAAACCACAACAAAGAAAAATTTTAACTGTGCCACCTTTTCTGAGAAATCAGATAGGAAAAATAAAAGATTAGTCAAGTTTCAATGCTTTTATGATAAAATCATGTCTCTTAAATGAACATTTTATTTCTAGTTCTTATCTTTCCCAGAGTTCAGTGAATAGTCTCATTTGTATCAGATACAGAAATAACATGTAGTTCTAGACTTGAAAAATAGCTTAGCTAATTTTAGCTTAGCTATTTTCCTCGATGTTCAGTTTTTTTCATCTGTAAAAATGGGATTAATAATACTTCATAGAATTTGAGATTATGATTTCTGTGAAGTGTTAGTATTTATGTTCCATAAATGTTGTTTTCCCTACTTAAGAAGACCTGGGTTAGGCAATGATGAAGAATAAGTAATTGTTCTTATGTGACTCTCCCATTCCCCCTGCTCCCAACTCTGGAAGGCTATCTTGATGAGATTGCTATAGATAACTATACAATCTTTTATTTCCCATCTGTACCTTTACTGGGGACTATAAAACATTGCCCTCAAAGTCTAACATGCACCATGTGACTTATTTGTATAAAAAACTAAATTTTGAGAAACTCCTATGTGCTAGATCGTTAGTTATTGGGAGTGAATAAAGAGAAGTCTCTGCCATTAATTAGGTTACAACTAATAGCATAGATCACTCCTTAAACAGATAATAAAATGTGGTAAGGGTTACAGTAGAGGTATGTAGAGGAGTTGTACAGAAGAGGGTTACCTACCCTAGCCTAGGTGAGCCGGGTATGAAGGAAGGAGGTCAGAGAAGGGAGTGTAGTAGTCTCTCATGTTTCTTCCAACTCTGCGTTTTGTCACTTTCTATCGCTCACTTAAGCAAAGACCTTTCCAATGTTTGTCATTATTCAGAGGTAACCAAACTCATCTTCTCTCCAATGAATGTCCTCTAATACTCATTGACAAGTCAGAAAGTAAATTCACAAATTTAGTGAGATTTTTAATTGTTAAGCAGAATAAAATTTATTGTTTTCTATCCAGTTTGTTTTCTTTTCATATACCAGAAATTTAGAGAAAGAGTTCAGAGTTGGTGAGTAGAAAATTAGAGAAATGGAAACTGGATGCCCTAGAAATATTTATAATTAATTTATGATATTCCTGATGCCCATTTTTCTGTACTAGAAGGATACTCTTTACCCAGGATTTTTTAGATCAGCACTATCTGATAGAACTTTCTGCAATTATATAACTATTATATTTTTTGCTATTTAATATGGTAGCCATTTCCTACATGTAGCTATTGATCATTTGAAATGTAGCCATTGCACTTGAGAAATGGACCCTGTGTGCTCTTCCCATTCACTTCCCTCTCTCTCATCCCTAGAGGCAATCACTCCCCTGATTTTTATGAAAATTGTCATATTTTTATAGTTTTTGACATCTATGTAGGTATAGTTGATGCTTGAACAATGCACGGCTGAAGAGAACCAACCTTCCAAGCTGTAGAAAATCAATGTATATATTTGTCCCCTGAAAAACTTAACTACTAATAATGTACCATTGACTAGAAGTCTGACCAATAACATAAACATTGAATTAACCCGTATTTTGTAGATTATATGTCTTATCTACTGTATTCTTTCAACTAATTAAGCTAGAAAATGTTATTAAGGAAGTTATAAGAAAAATAAAAATACAGTACTACATGTATTTATTGAAAAAATGTGTAAGTTGACCTATACATTTTAAATTCATGTTCAAGGGTCGACTATATTTCTAAGTGACATAATTATTCATAGTTGCTTATTCATGGCCTTTATATAAGTGGAAATATACAGTATCTGATCTATTTCCTTTGCTTATGAATAGTTGTGAATTCACTCATGTTGAGGTGTGGCACAGTAGCTCATTTTCTTTCCTTTTTTTCTTCGTAATCCCAGTCTCTAAATGTTGATGTGCTCCAGAGTTGAATCTTTAGATCTTTCTACATTTGTTCTCTCATTAATCTCACTGAGTCTCATGGCTTTAACATATTTATACACTGATACAACAACAATCCAAATGTATATTTCTAGTGTAATTCATTTTGATGACATAATTATGCCACAACTTAATTACCTGTTCTATTGTTAATGTCATTTGGGTTGTTTTCGATTTTTTGTTTTTGTTTCCTAATACAAATGGTACATCTGTAAACATTCCTTTAACATGTTTCTGGTACACACATACAAGAGTTACTACAAGGTGTATAAATTGTGGTATATTTATCATTACAAGCTTGATTCTGGAGCTTGTTATATTTCTATTTGATTGTTGTTTTATACCCATAGATCTGTTCTGTAGAGTCTGACACATATTAAACTTAGTAAATATTTGTTGAAAGAAAAAGAACATTTGTTAACTATTGGAAGCAGAGCTGTGTCCAAGAGGGCCAGGCCCAAAATACAAAAATAGCTGATAATGTACAACTCGACCTTCTTATATCTTGTCTGCACACAATCATAGTCAATCTTTTTTGTCCTTATATTTTAGTCGAGGTACTAAAATGTATTTATTTACTTAATTTGTTCTTTAATACCCTTCCCATAAAAATCAGAATTCTTTTCTCCCTCTTTCTTTTTCCCTAGAACTTTTCTTCACTGTCTTCTAGACAAAGTCACCTACATATTCTCTTAAGACATCTGGCAACATCGTAAAATAAATCTTCATTAAAGTCAGAACAAAAGGGTTCCCAGAGAAGGAGTGTTGGAGATCCCCCTCTATTACTAGGGTACTAAAGTCCCCAAACAGTGAAGGACTCTGTAACAGTTCCCTAAGGTTGCTGGACAAATGTCCAAGTTTCTCAGCCATCAAGCATTGTGCAACTTAGCCCCAACAGAGTACTGAGCTTGGAATTGGGAGATTTGTTGTGGATCCCAACTAAGCCATACATTTGGCTGGTTGACATGAGGAAGCCCTTACCCTTAGAGTCCACAATCAGAGTAATAAAATCTTCCTCACTCAAATGCTCAAAGGACATAAGAAATAAAGTGCTTTATAAGCATAAAATGTCACATAATAGGAATTATTCTTCTACTATCAATTTTCTTCTCCTACTTGTATGCTCTACTATAAATTCCTACCCAAACCAGAGCATGGAGACTCCATAGTTCAGGTTTCAAATGCTAAAGAAAGGTATGATTGTTTGGATCATTTTGCTGTTAAATTGTATGGATTCTTTATCTAATTTGGACTTTAGCCCCTTATCAAAGATTTTGTTGGCAAATATCTTCTCCATTTTGGTTAACATTTTGTTGTTGTTGGTTTCTTTTGCTGTGCTGAAGTTTTTAGTTTCAAATACCCATATTTATTTTTGCCTTTACTTTCCTTGCATTTGGGATGAAATTTGTAAAATTTTCTCTAAAAGCAAGATCTATAAATTTATCACTTATGTTTCTTTCTATGTATTTTATTGTTTCAGGTCAAATATATAGTGATGGAAAGAAACTTGACTTTGGGTGGTGAACACACAATGCAATATACAGATGATGTATTATATAATTGCACATTTGAAACTTATATAAGCTTATTAACCAATGTGCCCTAATAAATTTAATAAAAATTAAAAAAAAAACTACAAAAGCAATACAATCAAGTATTTTTTGTTGAAATTTACAAGCTGATTTTAAAATTTATTTGAAATGGCTAAGGGTCTGGGATAAACAAATTGGTTGAAAATAATATCAACTGTAATGGAAAAATAAAAAATAAAATAAAAATAAAATAAATGAACTTGGGAGGATACACACTACCATATTTCAAGGCTTAAAAAAAAGTATATTTATTAAGATATGATATTGGCATTAGAAAGTACAAAATCAACTAGAGAGTTCAGAGGTAAGACCCACACATATATAATCAGTTAATTTTTGATAGAGATGCTAAACAATTTCAATAGAGAATAATAGTTTTTTGACACATTTTATAGGATTAATTGTGTAACTATGTGAAAAAAAGAAAGAAAAAATAGAAAAATAGAAAGAAAAAAGAAATGAAAACAAAAGAAAAAAGAAAACAAAGCAAAGTAAAAGAAAGAAAGTAGAAAATGGAGAGAGGGAAAATCTTATACCTTTACACTGTAGACAGTATTCAACCCAAAATGGATCCAAGATATAAATGTAAACCATAAACTATAAAACGTCTGAAATAAATATGCTTTTTTAGTGTGATTTTCAGCTAGCCAAAGAATTTCTAAATAGGCAGGAGAACCACAGTACCATAGAATAACCACAAGTAAATTATGTATCATTCAAATTATGAAAATCTCTTTGAAAGGCACTTGGAAGAAAATTAAGACTCTCCACAGAGTTAAAAAAAAATCTGCAAAACACATATTAAAAAAAGACTAATATTTGAATTACATAAAAAGCTTATGCACTTCGATAAATGAAAGACCAACTAAAAGAAAACAAACAAAAACAGAACAAAGGTATTATTAGGCATTTTACCATAGAAGAAAGATAAGTTGCAAATAAGAATGACAGGATATTCAATATTATTTTTCATAAAGGATATAAAAATAAAAATCACAATGAGATACTGCAATATACCTACTATGTCTAAATTAAAAAAAAAAAAAAGAAAGACAGACAGACAGACAACACCAATTCCTGGAAAGATTTAGAGCTACCAGAACTTTGATACATGGCTGGTGGGAAGGCAAACCATTCAGTTCCTTTGGAAAAAAAATTAGCAGTCTCTTAAGAAGTTAACATTTACTTATTTACTTACCTTCTAACTCAATACCATGTTTCAGATTTCACCCAAGAGAAGTCGAACAGATATTCATATAATTATCTATACACAAATATTTATAGTAGCTTTATTTTAATAGCTCCAAATACAAAACATCTTAAATTTCATTTATTTGATGTGAATTAACATTATGGTATCTACATATGATGGGATAATACTTAGGAAATTAAAAATATATAGAATACTGATGCTTGCAACAACAAGGATAAATCTCAAAATATGCAAAATGCCAGATGCAAATTTTTTTGTAATTCAATTTATATGACTTTCTAGAAAAGACAAAATTATTAGGGAAGAAAACTAGTTAGTGGTTCAGTGAGCTTATTGTGGAGGGAAGGAATTTGTAAAAGAGAACAAGGGAACTGGTTGGGATAATGAGAAAATCCTTCATCTAAACTGTCTTTTAGATACAATAAATATCTCATATTTGTGTTGACATGATCTGTGTATACAGCTTTCTTAGCTATACTTTAAGCTTCTTACAGGCCAGGCTATAACTAGGATATATTTAATGTATTAGAAGCTACTGGAGATGGCATTATTTTTACGAATACTTTGCTACTAAATAGAGATATATTTGATTTGAGGATATTAATTTATTTATGAATATACTTTATTTTTTTAGAAAAGTTTTAGATTTGCATAGAAATTGACCTGATGGTATAGAGTTTCTATATATTTCTTGAGCCCACAATATTTCTCCTAGTACAAAGCCTAACAAAAATATGGTTGACCTTTTTTTCAATTACTGATCTAACATTAATACATTGTTATTAACGAAAGTTGATCTTATTCAGATTTTCTTAGTTTTCACCTGCTATCTTTTTTTGTTCCATGATCCAATACCATATACATTAGTTGATATGGACTCTTAAGCTCCTCATGGCTGTGACATTTTTTCAAATTCCTTGTTTTTAATGACTTTGACATTTGTGAAGAATAATTTGTCAGATATGTTGTAAGATGTCCCTCTATTGCAATATATCTAATGTTTTTCTCCTTATTAGACTTGAGTTATTGATTATTGAAAGAGTCCAGAGATTAGGTATGATTTTCATCACATCAGATCAAGAGCACACATTATCTACATGATTTCTGACTATTGATAACCTTATCAAAGTAGTGTTTATTAGGTTTATTCACTGTAATGTTACACCCCCCCCACACACTGTATTTTTATAAGGAAGTCTCTATGTATAGTCCACACTTAAAAAGTGGGTTGTTATGCTCCATCTCCTACAGACCAGAGTATCTACATAATTATTTCGATCTCTTTTCCATGAGAAATCTGTCTCTTCTCTCTTATTTATGTATGTACGTATGTATGTATGTATGTATGTATGTATGTATGTATGTATGTATTTATATTAATATGGCTTCATGGGGATTTCTTTTATACTGTAGATTTAAAATAAATTATACTTTATAATCCAGTAATATTTTGTTTATTTTGTTGCTCAAGTTGTTCCACCTTCAATGATTGGGAGCTTTTTCAATTGACTCCTGAGTCCTATTGACATATCCCCATTATGTAGACATGTTGGCTTTTTTTCAATAGTACTTTCTTCTATAATGGCACTATAAAATGTTCCAGGCTCATTTTGATTTAGAATCAGTCATTTTTGTAAGGAGTCATTTTGATTCAGAATCAGTCATTTTTGTAAGGAGACTTTTTAGAATGTTATTAGAAAACAAGGACTAGGAGATAAATATACTTATTTCTATTGGAATAATAGATGTACTTATTTCTATTGGACCCCCTTAGATGACAGAGCAAGGAAATGTTTGTCTGTATACTATCTTGTGTATATATTTCTATTTATAAATATGTTTATATTTAAATAGCTGTATGTACATTAAGCTAAACATGATTTCATATCCAACCTATTATCACATAAATCATTCTAAGCTCCTTCCCCTGCTAATCTCTAATCTCCCTCTTCAAGAGTGAGAGATCTGGCTCTCACAATCCACCATATATTTACTTAATCTTTCAATACCAGTACCAAATTCTGGACCCACACCCTATTTGAGAAGAACTTTATTAACTAGATTACAGTGTTTAGCATTTAATTTTTCCTTTATTCTTACAGACTCCATTCATTTCCAAAGTTACTTAGGTCAGCATCTTTTTCTACCACTCTCTTGAGTGAGGTTGTTTTATATATTTGTGATACTATTGTTGTAGCCGCCAGCCCCCGAAAGATACATGGACCACCAGAAATCAGTGAATTATAGGAAACACGCTCTTTATTCAGCCATCTGGGTCTGCCAGGGGTACGCAGACCCCAAATTAAGCACAGGGTTTTTAAGCCCTAAATCCTATTCCTCATTCTGTCTTAAATACAAAGGTCTATTTTTCTCTTATTCACTATCTGTCAACCCACAGGTCAGTTGTGCAAGTGGGGGTACAGAAGCAGAAAGCTTATTGTTAGAATGTTATGTTCCCATGGGCGATAGCCTATGTTCCCATGGGCGATAGCCAAGCAGTAATTTTCCAGCCAGCACACTATTAGAATTTTCTGTCTCATTCTCCTTTCTGTCCTGGGATCCCTTAACTTCCTAGATAACTTTTTAAAATTTTCATACATTAAGGCTCACTCTTTTATTGTACAATTTTATGGGATTTAAGAAATGCCATGTATTTACCATTGCAGTATTATGCAAAATATTGTCACCATCCTAAATATCCCCTGTGCTTCATCTATTCTCAAATTCTTCTCTCCAAATCTAAGAATCACTGAGTTTTAAAATATTTCTGTAGTTTTGCCTTTTGCAAAATGTCATTGGTATATAATTCATGCATAAGTAGATTCATACAGTTTAAACCCAAATTGGTAGAGAGTCAACTATATTTTCAATCTGTGGCTGCAAATCTGCATACGGGAGGCCAACTTAAATGATATGTTTATTTTTGACTGTGTGGTTGGTCAGCACCCCTAATTCTTCTCATTATTCAAGGGTCAACAGTATATATAGTTGTATATGTTACTATATACATACACAAACATATACATGTACAGTATAGTATATAGTATATTTAGGCTATTACAGTAGGTAGTCTTTACCAAATGATTTCTTTCATGAAGAGATATGCATTTAAGATTTCTCCATGTCTTCTTTTTGGTTTGGTAGCTCATTTAATTTTATTGTTAAATTATATTGTGTAGATATATCACATTTCATTTCATTCACCTATTGAAGACCACCTTTTGGCTTCCATTTTTTGGGTGAATTTTCCTGATAGTAAATGAGAATGGGTGGGTTTTTGTTATTGTTATTGATTGCCAGTGTGCATGTGTGTGTTTTTGTGATGCCATTGGTATGACCTAACAGTCTCAATAGGGGCATGAGAGGGAAAATAATTATAAATATTAAAAATAACAATGATAATAGCTACCTTTATTGAACATTTTCTATGTGCAAAAGAAAAGAAAAACACTTCTTTTTTATATTCTCTTCAGTAGTCCTAGGTTTCATTACTTAGTAAGTCTCAGAAGATAAGAGCCATAAATAAATTTGTGACTCTGATGGTATTTTAATAGTACTCAAAAGAAAGTGATTGTTGCATTAATTCAGAGTAAGTATAAAAAGAGGCTTTGCAGAACAACAGAATAGATGACTCACATTTGTACTTATTTTGACCTAATAAAGTCCCACTTGTCTTGGATGAATGTCTCTATTAAATAATGACAGAGAATAAAATGACAGTAATATATCTATTTCCCCTTACATATGTTAGAAAAAGGGGAATAGTAGGAGGCAATGCCTGAAAGCATCTAACTCTTATTTGATGTAACAATTTCTCCCTTGCAATCAATTGGTACTTAAAGTTAGCTATAATCCTCTCTTTTTCTCCTCTGTATTGTTAAATGCTGAAAAGCACCTCTGCTTAGTTCCCAATAACTAAAGAAAGCCTTTCTTTCCTGCAGCTATTCTTTGAAGCCAGTGAGAGTTCT
>NW_011888868.1:4567406-4575173 GCF_000151845.1 Pteropus vampyrus | reverse complement strand
AAACTGAGACTCGGAGAAACACCGGAGATAGAATATTCTAGAATAAAGTTAGGGGAAAGCACAAAATCATTGTACTTGTAAAATGTGTTATTTGAGGGTGGATTGAGAACTCAATGACATTAATTAGCCTACTCTTTGAGTTTATCTTTAAGGAGCTTTCTGATTTTCCACTGACCCACTTCCACAAATTTTTCATTAAATATTTTGGGATTACATTTAGTCAATAATATTATATAAGTTTCAAGTGTACAACTCGATAATACATCATCTGTATATTTCATTGTGTGCACACCACCATAGTCTAGTCTCCTTCTGTCACCACATATTTGACCCTTTTTACCCTCTTCATCCTCCCCCAACCTCCCTTTCCCTTTTGATAACTTTCATACTGTTGTCTGTGTCTATGAGTTTGTTTGTTTTGTTTGATCATTTCTTGCTTTCTGTTTTATATTCCACATATGAGAAAAATCATACATTTTTTTTTTCTTTTCTGTCTGACTTATTCAGCTTAGAATAATGCTCTCAAGATCCATACATGTTGTTGCAAATTGTGATATTTCATCCTTTCTTACGGCTGAGTAGTATTCCATTGTATATATGTACCACAACTTATTTATCTAGTTGCCTGTTCAAAGACACTTAGGTTGCTTCCATGTCTTGGGTATTGTAAATAATTCTGCAATAAACATAGGGGTACATATATTTATACAAATATATGTTTTTTTTGGATAGATACCAAGAAGAGGGATGGCTGGGTCATATCGAAACTCTATTTTTAATTTTCTGAAGAAACTGTGTACTGTTTTGAATAATGGCTAAAACCTGTTTACATTCCTATTAGCAGGGTATAAAAGTTCCTTTTTCTCCACATCCTCTTCAATAGTTATTATTCCTTATTTTATTGATAATAACCATTCTAATAGTTGCGATGTGGGATTTCATTGTGGTTTTGATTTGCATTTCCCTCATAGCTAGTGAAGTTAGCATCTTTTCATGTATGTGTTAGCCATTTGTATGTCTTCTTGGAAAAAAAGTATCTATTTAGGTCCTCTGACTACTTTTAACTGGATTTTTGTTGTTGAGTTATCTGAGTTTCTTATACGTATTGGATATTAGCCCCTTACCAGAGATATCATTTGGAAATATCTTCTCCCATTTGGTTGATTGGTTTTTTTTGTTGGTGATGGTTTGTTTTGCTGTGCAGAAGCTTTTGAGTTTACTGTTGCTTTTACTTCTTTTGCCTTTGTGGTCAAGTTCATGAAAGCCTTTCTGAGACCAAGGTCCATAAGTTTAATATCTATGTTTTCTTTTATGTATTTTATTGTTTCAGGTCTTGAATTTAGGTCTTTAATCAATTTTGAAGTATTTTTGTGTGTTGTGTCAAATGGTAGTCTAGTTTCACTCTTTTGCATGTGGTTTTTCAATTATTCCAACACCATATATTGAAGAGGCTTTCTTTCTTACATTGTATGTTTTTGGCTCCTTCATCAAAAATTAGTTTCCAGTATACATGTGAGCTTATTTATGGGTTAGTAACTCTGTCCATTTGTCTGTATATCTATTATTATTATTATTTTTATTGTTTTGCCAATACCATACTGTTTTGATTATTGTAGCTTTGAGGTATAATTGAAGTAAGGGAGTATGATATCTCTAGTTCTATTATTTTTTCTCAGAATTTTTTTTAGATATTCGGGGACATACATATTTGATGACTTTTTTGGTTCTATTTCTTTGGAAAACGCCATTGGGATTTTAATGAGGATTGCATTAAATCTGTATATTCTTTTGGGTAATGTTGCCATTTTAACTATGTTGATTCTTCTAATTCATGAACACAGAATATCTTTCTGTTTCTTAGTGTCTTCTTCAACTGCTTTCAATAACATCTTACAGTCTTCAGTGTATAAGTCCTTTGCTTCTTTTGTTAAGTCTATTTCTAGATATTTTATTCTTCTTGTTGCAATTGTAAATGGAATTGTGACCTTTATTTCATTTTTTGATACTTTATTGATAGTTATAGAAATGCAACAGGTTTTTGTACATTGATTTTGTATCTTGCATCATTACTGTAATTGTTTATTGTTTCTAATAGTCTTTTGGTGGAGTCTTTAGGGTTTTCCATATAGAGAATCATGTACCATGAAAGTTCGGTTGTGGTCATGGTCCTTTTAAGAAGAATGTCTGCACCTGCTCAGGCAGCTGCCGTAGCTTCTGTCTCACTCAGTCCATATAGGATTGGGCAGCCTCGCATCTCTGCCCTCTCCTACTGTTCCAAGATGATTTCTTATTTCTCTCCTTAGTTGTAGAGTTTCTGTTCAAACAGACTCCAAATGACTCTGCTTGCTGTTTACTCCATGATTTTGTCATAATTTTTGTGTGGTCATAAGAGAAGATGTACAAAGCCTTTATCCTCTACGTCATCTTGACTGGTCCCGTGTCATTTGTTTCTTTTTCTATCTTATCCAATTGCTCTGACTAGGACTTGCAGTACTATGTTAAATAACAATTGTGAGAGTGGGCATCCTTGTGTTGATTCTGATCTTAGAGAAAAAGCTTTCATTTTTTCATCACTGAATATATTAGCTGAAGGTTTATGATATGGCCTTTATTATATTGAGAAATTTTCTTCTATACCCATTTTATTGAGTGTTTTAATCATGAATGTATGTCGTATCTTGTCAATGCTTTTTCTGCATCTATTGATATGATTATATAGTTTGTGTCTTTTATTTGGTTAATGTGGTGTATCATGTTGATCAATTTGCTATGCTGAACCATTCTTGCGCTCCTAGAATGAACACCACTTAAATGTGGTGTATAATATGTTAGCATATTATTGTATTAGATTTGCTAGTTTAAAATTTTTACATCTATAATTATCAAAGATATTTGCCTGTAGCTTTGTGTATGTGTGCGTGTGTGCATGCGTGTGTGTGTGTGTGTGTGTGTGTGTGTGTGTGTGTATTTTTCTTGCCATGTTTTTGTATCAGGGTAATGTTGGCTTTGTAAAATGAGTCAGAAAGCAATGTCTTTTCTTCAGATTTTTTAAAAACATTTGAGAAGAATAGATATTAAGGTGGTTGTTTGTTTGTTTGTTTGTTTGTTTTTGAATTTTTGGTAGAATTTACCAGTGAAGGTATCTTGCTCTGGACTTTTATTTCTCTGGAGTTTTGATAACTGTTTTGATTTCCTTACTGTATATTGTCCTGTTTAGATTTTTCAGTTCTTCACGATTCAGTCTAGGAAAGTTATATGTTTCTAAGAACTATTTCTTGTAGGTTATCAAATATGGTGATGTATAGCTGTTCCACCATAGGTGTATAGTCTTGTATTTCTGTGATATTTTTTGAATTCACTCCTCACCATTACAGATTTTTTTTATTTGAGTCTTTTATCTTTTTTCCTTAGTGAGTCTACTCAGAGGTTTGTTCATTTTATTTATTATTTAAAATAATCAGCCCTTTGTTTCATCTATTTTTTTTTCTGTTTCTATTTTATTTAATTCTGCTCTCATTTTTATTATTTCATTTCTTCTACTGACTTTGGGTTATGTTGCTCTCCTATTTCTAGTTCTTTAAGGAAAATATTAGATTGCTTATCTGATATATATACGCTTGGTGTGATTTCAATCTTCTTAAATTGAGATTAGTTTTGTGTCCCAACATATGGTCTTTCCTTGACAATATTTCGTGTGCACTAGAGAAGAATGTATACTTTGGTGTTTATTCTGGGATTAAAAGCTTTATAAATACAGATTCAATCTATTTGGACTAATGTGTCATTTAAGGCCAATATTTTCTTATTAATTTTCTGTTTATATGATCTATCTATTCTTTCAATGTGGTACTTAAGTTTTTCACTATAATTGCATTTTTGTCTGTTTTCCCCTTTAGTTCTATTAGTTTTTTATATATTTTGTGCTTCCAGGTTTGGTGCATACATATTAATAAGTGTTATGTCTTCCTGAAATATTGTCCTCTCTATCATTATAAAGTGTCCATCTTTGTCTCTTGTTACATTCTCTATCTTGAAAGCTATTTTGTCTTTTATATGGCTATACCCACTTTTCTACAATTGCCATTTTCTCAGATTATCATCTTCCATCCCTTCACTTTGAGCCTATGTTTGTCTATGCATTTGAGATGTGTCTTCCGAGGGCAGCAAATAGCTGGGATTTGCTTTTTAATCCATCCCACTACTCTGTGCCTTTTAAATGGTGACTTTGATCCATTTATATTTAGAGTGATGATTGATACATGAGGATTTTCTATAGCCATTTTAACTTTTGTTTTCTGGTAGCTCTGTGTCTCCCTTGTTTCTTTTCTCTTGTGTTTCTATCTGTTATTTTAGTGTGGCTGTCTTTTATGATTTTTTTTTTCCTGCACACAGTAAATAATTAGAATGGCTGACAGGCTCTTTGGAGAAAATTCTCATGATTTCCTCTCATCTTTTAAAGATTCCTGCTTCAAATTCTATCATGCAAAGATGGAAGAGCTTGACTTTATCGACTCTACAGAGAAGTCCAGAAAACACATCAACACCTTAGTAACCAAAGACAGAAGTTAACATTACAGAGTTGCTGTAATTCAGTGACTATTCTAATTCTTGCCATCATTCAATTCAAAGGAAACTGGAATAATCATTTTAACAAACAGCAGACCAAAGAAAACCTTTAAAAGTCAGCAAGAATGAAGAGGAACCTGTGTAAATGACATTTAGAAAATCTACTTTTAAAATGATGTTTGTCAAAATCCTTGTTCTTCCTTATATTGACAAAGAGCTGAATATGAAGATTATGCTTCCAGATGAAAACACCAGTTGGAAAATGATATAAAAAATTTACTTATGAGAAATTATAGAATGGATGAAGTCATACATGTTGAATAAAGAGGTGGAAGTTTTCCTCCCCAGATTTAAACTGAAAGGGAAATATGAGATGGGTAATGTTCTCTGCATCTCAGAATGAGCAATGCTTTCAAGCTGTCCAGGACACACTTTTATGGATATTTGGTGCAGCCACTATGGAAAACAGTATGAAAGTTTCTCAAAAAGCTAAGAATAGAATGACCATAAACACAGACAATAGTTTAGTGGTTACCAGAGGGAATAGAGAGAGGGAGAGAGGTAGATAAGGGTAAAAGACATAAAGTATATGGGATGGAAGGAAATTTAACTTTGTATGTGAACATCCATTGCAATACACATATGATACACTTGAAATCTATATAATTTTATTAAGCAGTGTCACCCCAATAAATTTAATAAAAATACAGAAAATCCAAAGCAGACATGCACAAAGACAAGAGGAAAGAGAACTTTAATAAAAAAATATCTGACATATTCATCTACATACTAAACACAAGATATCACAATATAGATAAAACAAAGTAAATACAAGCAGAATATGAAGCTTGTGGTGCATTTAAAGTAATGTTATCAATATCAGGCTTCAACAACTGATTAGATTAACATAAATACTCATACTAAAGACCTAGGAAAAAGAAAGGCTTGCTTATCTTCAACCACAATTGTATCTAATGTTCTATAAAACATGTTTGACTTTCAGTAAGAAAAAATTAATAAGAAGAAAGAAACTTGGGTTGAGGGGGGAGATAACAACAAAAAAATAACAATTTATGAAAAAATAACACAATCATTAAAATCAAATTGAAACAAATTTTTAAAACTGATATAAAGTATAAAAACGAGTATAAAAAAATAAACTACTATGATGATCCTTTGACACAGTCATCAGTAGCCTCAATGCAGCCAAGAAAAAAAATAATTGAACTTAAAAAATAGGTCTGTAGAAATTATACAACCTGAAAAGTAAAGATGACATTGGTGAACAAGCAACATACAAGAACTGAGACAATCTTACCATTCTAAAAATGGAACAGAATAAATATTTAATGAAGTTATGGCCGATGGTCACAGGAATAGGGTGCATGGCATAGAAAATACAGTTAGCATTAATGTAATGGCTAGATAGAGAGTCAGAGGAGAGAAAGAACAATTAGAAGGATCATTTTATAAACTATATATAAATGTCTAACCAATGTACTGTATACTTGAAAGTAATAATAAAATAAAATAAAAATTAAAATCTATGCAGTGCCAAACTGTCTTGACATGATTAACATCTACAATAAAGTATTATTTGGATTTAAGAAAAAAAGAAAAAAGAAATTATGACTGAAATGTTCTCAAAATTAATGACAGATTACAAACCACAAATTCAAAAAACTAATAGAATGCCAAGCAATGTAAACATTATATATATATTTTTTTCTATAGACATATTCAAACTACTAATAAAGAAAGGACAATTTTTGAAAGGTAATGGGGTGGGCCCATTATCTACAGCAGAAAAAATATAAATTACGAATGACTTATACTCATAATTTTTGCAAGCAAAAAGAAAGAAAAGTACTGAATGAAAAATACTGTCAATTCAAAATACACATAAAAAAATTCCTTCAAAAATGAAGACAAAAATAAGAAATTTTCTATGATAATAAAGGAAAAAAAAAACTGAAGAAGAAAAAAAACATTGCCAATGGAGTAATCTATGAAGAATGCTAAAGGGTAAGAAGGAATATGATGTAGATCAGAAACTTGGATCCATAAAATGGAATGAAATAAAATAAACATATTAATAGAGGGGCTTTATAAATGAGACATATTATAGATTTGAAAGGTTCTCTACACATATGCACAGTTATAGTTGAAGATTTCTTTCCTCTCTGTAATTGATAGAACAAGTAGAGAGAAATAAAGTAGATATTAACAAAGTTGACAAAATTGAAATATATAGAGCACTCCAGAAGTAACAAAGGAATAAACCTGAACTCAAATACTCCATATGTGGGTCATAAAGCAAATCTTAGCAAATTTGAAATGAATTAAATCATATAAATTAATTTCAGTCCATAATAAATTAAAATTGAAATCATAACATAATCATATCTGAAAAATTCACAAATAGGTGGAAATTAAGTTACATACTTCCAAATAACTCATACTTCAAAGAGAATGTCTCATGAGAAATAAAATTAGTTTGAACTGAATTAAAATGAAAATACAACCTATCAAACTACTTGACCTTTAGGTAAAGCAGTGCATAGAGGAAAAATAATGACACTAAATTATTATGTTATAAAAGAAAAAAGACAATTTAAAATAAATAACTATGCTTTTATGTTAAGAAACAAGAGAAGTGGAGCAAATTAAATTCAGAGCAAACAGTAAAGACAAGAGCAGAAATGAAATTCAAAAGAAAACAATGCATAAAAATCAATGATACAAAAAAATCAATGATGCAGAGCTAGTTCTTTGAATGTATTAGTACAATGGATGAACTTCTATCAAGTTTGACCAAAAAAAAAAAAAAAAGATAAAAACACAAATTTCTACTATCGGGAAGAAGAGATATCACTACTGACCCCAGAGACATTCAAAGAATGAGAAGTGAATACAAAAACAACTTTACGCCCTTAAAATCAATAAATTCAATTAAATGGACCAATTCCTTAAAATACACAAGGAAAATTTATTTGAGAAGAAATAAACTGAATTGTCCTAAAAATATTTTTAATTGAATTTGTAGTTTAAAACATGTCTGTCTGAATCCATATGTTTCCACTTATAAAGTTTACTAAACTTGTAGAAAAAAAATGATAATAATTTATAGAATATTTGAAAACAACTCAAAGAAGATTTTTTTTTAGTGGAAAAATCTACCATATTTATGGAATGAAAGAT
>NW_011888868.1:4564961-4567265 GCF_000151845.1 Pteropus vampyrus | reverse complement strand
TAAATTATTATATTTTCTTTCTGTAGTTAGCAGTTTTACATATACAGGTAATCATGTAATCATCGATCTCTTATTTTCCAATTGAACCTTCAGTTTTTTCATTTTTGTGATTTAATTTTATTTTCAAAATTGTAAATAATTTACATGCTTCAAAACTCAAAACTATAAAATGTAATAGATACATTTTATGTTAAGGTTTGTCTTTTGCACTGTCTCTACTCATCTCCTCAAAGTAATAAACTTTATTAATTTCTGTTTGAGGCTTCTCACATTATTTTTTAATTTTAATTAGTTCAGTTTTGTTTTATTCTCTATTATTTACTTTGGTATTTAGAAAATGTAACTTTATAGCCTTATTTAATTTTATACTAAAATAAAACTAAAGTTTTATAAAACTAAAGTTTCCCTTCGGCATTTATTAATTAGACAGTCCGCTTTCTGTTAGATTTCTCAGAATGGGTTAATAAGTATAATATTCCATAAATTTTGTAGTTTACAATTGTTTTTCTATAACCTGGATGAGATGAATCAGTTTGCCTGGATATGATATCTATTTTTAATTAACTTTATTTCTCATTCATCTTTTCTCTCTAGTTCCTAATTTTTCCTCAACAGGTATATTACAATGTGACACAAAGCACAGTAAACACATTCTTCTTGAAATATCATTAAACTAATAGCTTGTATTTAATTTTTGTTGTAGTAAATCGTGCTAAAAAGTGGCTCACTTATGTTATTACACACAAGTGTTACACTGTACAAAAATTATAGATGATCAAGACGAAGTATTGTATCATATGTCTATCATTCCTCCCCTTGTCTTTCGGTTTTACTTTTTCTTTTTTTCTCCCTATTTCTCTACATTCATACAAAATGAAAGATGGTCCTGTCTAGAATGTGTGACATTGCCATATCAGACAGCCAGATGGGCTAGAAGAAAACATATTTTTAGCAGAGTCCAATGCCATTCCAGTTAGAACTCAGGTTCTTAGTAAGTCCACAGATAAAGCTAGTATTTAATAGGCACCCACAGTTTCTGCCACATAATCTTATTGTTTAACAACTTATTTTGAAATACTAAGTGCTATGGGAGGCCCAAATGAGCTTTCAGTTGAAACATATGTATGTATGATAAACTACACGTATATACAACTGGTTAATGCATTGTTGTTATGTGGAGGAAACCAAAGTATTGGAAAAATGCAAAACTATAGATATAGTGTTATGATATATACACCCACACACATATAACAACAGGAGTAACAAGGATGATCTCAGTGTCAGAGTCCAGATAACCTAGATGGAGAAACGTATGTGCTCTGTGCAAGGTTAATTTATACACAGACCTTAGCCTCATGAGCCTTAGAAATCTCTACTTCATTCATGTGTAAGATAGCCATAAAAGAAGCTGAGAAGGTCATTCTGAGCTTATCAAACTGTGGAAAGAATTTGAAAGAATGATAGGAATACTGGAAAGTTGGAGGGCACTTGATAAATGTATTTGGCTTGTATGTAGGTCAGCGAATATTTCTGAAACTCTAAGCGAGTTCTGGAAATTCTCCAAGAAGTTTTGAAGTGTAATAGTAATAAATGGAAGAATTGATTAACCGATTGATCTGTAGAAGGAGTTCCTTAACTAAATGATACTAACAATTATGTTGCCTAAATAAAAATAAAATTTAGCCTTTATTGAATGACTACTCTATATCATATTGTTCATTAAACTACTCTTAATATTTTTCCATGTTATACTTTCAATTACTAAATATGTTAAATTTCTAAATACACATGCACAGGAGAAAATATATATGTTTTAAATTTACTGAAAACCAAACCTCTCTTTTATAGCTGATAACTGAGTACCTTTCCTCAACCATAAACATAGTTTATTTCTTTGTAACTTTCCAGATATAATCATATATGTGTGCATTAGTGTATATTTTATATTACTAAAATGACAACATAAATAGCATGCAATCATTTGTATTTCTATAACTTTAGAAACGATATGTCTTGAAGATTGTTTCTTACAACAATAATGTTGGGATCTCATTTTTTTTACATATTTAAGAAAAATCTTATTTATGTATCTATTATATGATAATACACATAGGAAATTACCTTTCTTTTATGCCTTCACAGTCAGTTGTATGTGTTATGATACTAATTTTTAAAATAATTATTGTTATAATTAAATAAGCTAGTTATGATATAGTTATATACCATTTTTTTACTGTTTTTGCATTCAGTTCCATGAATGTTGGTACTGTACTCTCATTGTGGTTTATTTCTCTAACATCTGAT
>NW_011888868.1:4559200-4562606 GCF_000151845.1 Pteropus vampyrus | reverse complement strand
ACAAGAAGAAAATACACACTACCTGAGGACTCTTAAAAGTAAATTGTAGAGTAGAGTCAAAAGTCAGAGAACCAACCTGTACGTAGTGAGGTTCTCATTTTTGTTTATCTTGCAGCTTTACCTTGAAGAAAATCTCAAGTCATGAGGCTATGTAGCAGTGGTTATGCTGTCAGTTACATCTCCTGTTAAAATTCCACCTTTCTAATTATGGAAATCAGAAAAGGAAACTCCACATTCTGAAGAGGGTGGCAGTATCCAATTTTTTTTCTCTATTTCTTATTTTGGCATTTCCAATGGAAAGACACAACTAATGATCTTCATGACTTGGGTGGCAAGTATTCAGATAAATATAAATAACTATTTTTAGGTTTTTTAAATATATACATGAATATTAAAAATAAAAATTATCACATAGACAGTAAGGCTTTTATTGTGTATAGATGTAATATAGATGATAACTATAAAATAAAGGAGAGGGAATAATAGAATCTGAGATGTTTTCAAGACATCTAAATTCAATGTGAATTACTAAAACATTAAACAAAGCAAGCTAAAGGGCTAGGCATATGTATATTGCAATCTCTAAAACAACCATTAAAATAATAACACAAAGAAAAATAACCAATAAGCCATTCATTGGAAAAAAGAGAGAACAGAGGAACAAAAAACAGAGAGCACAAATAAAAAATAAATAATAAGGTGGTAGATCTAAATGTATTTTTATAAATAATTGCATTAAATATAAATAATCAAAAGAACAATCTAAAGGCAAATATATTAGTTAAAACAAAAATGACTCTACTATATGCTGTATAAAACAAACTCAGTTATTATATAAAAATATAGATATATTAAAAGTTAAAAAAGTAGAAATATATACCATGCAAACAATTATCAAAATAAATCTGGAATGGTTATATTAATCTGAGATACAGTAACCTTCAGAAGAATAAATATTACCAAGGATAAGAAGAGTCATTACACAACAAGAAAAATTAATAGTCTAGTAAGTGTTATTCCAAAATGTATGAGCACCAAATAACAAATTTCCAAATAAATGAAGGAAAACTGATAGACTAAAATAAAAAATAAATGATACAGCAATTATTGTCGGAAATATTGACACCTCTTTTCATAATCAATAGAACAAGTATACAAAATTAGTAAGAGTATAGAAAATCTAATCAACTCTATTAACCAACTGAACTAAGTTGACACTTATATAGCATGACAATGACAAAAAATACAATTTATTTTCAAAGGTTCGGGGAATTTTCACCAAGGTAAATCATACTCTGGTCCGTAAAATAAGCACTAATGAATTTAAAAGGCTAGAAATTATACAGTCTTTTCTCAAATCATAATGATATTAATATAACAAAAATAATATCTGCTAAATTCCAAAATATTTAGAGATTAAACACTGCACTTTTAAATCATGGGAGAGTTAAAAAGTAAGTCACAAGGAAAATTATAAAACATTTTAAGCTGTATGAAAATGAAAACTATATAAAAAGTGTGGAATAAAGCAAAAGTAGTCATTAAAAGGAATTTTATAACATTAAATATTTAACATAGAAGTGTGTTAAATCAATGATCTAAGATTCTAACTTAAACTAGAAAAAGGAAAAAAAAACAAATATAAAAACATAGAAAAAGAAAATATTAAATAAGAACAATAAGTAGTTAAACTGAAAGTAGAAGAGAAATTTAATGAAATAAAAATCTGTTTCTTTGAAAATCGAGGTAAACCAATACATGTTTTACGTTTTATTATATGATACATATTTAAAATCAATTGTACTTTCAACTTACAGCATTTAAAAATGTAAAATATTTTTAAAAGACTTATCAATATTAATATTTTACTCGTAATTTCTCTGTCTCTCTTTCACACACACATGCACACACATACAAATATACAAATATGCACATTTCATTAACTTATTCATTTTTGCTGAACCACTGGAAGTAAGTTTCTTTCAAGAATATTGTATCACTTTATACTCTTATCAGTAATGCAGAATAGTGTTTGTATTTGCACAGACTTGTCAAAAGAGTACATGGTCAAGATTTTGATAGGAATAATGATATCTAATTGTAGTTTTAGTTTACAGTTCTCAAAAGATACCCAATTTTCATAGCACAGACAATTTTCAAATCAAAGCTAGAAAAATGGTGAGAAGACTTAACACTTTTCGAGTGCTTTCTATAGAAAAATAAAATCTTACCAAATGGAAACTGAAATCTCAAGCATTTCTTCATTAAGATTTATAATTCAAATTTATAATTTTATTATGCATGAATCCCCAAGCCTCAAAATTAAGTGAAAACTGATCCTGGATCATTATAAGTTTTGGAGACTTGAGTTGGAATAAACTTTAAACTGTTTATTCTGAAGTTTTACAAGACTTCACAGAATGATCAAACTCTAGTAAAGTAAGTTTACAATAAAAATAAAATCATAAACAGAAATAAAATTGTATATGGAATAGAATAAACAACATAATTAATGTACCAAGAATGAGAAGTAAAACATCTGTTAGAGTCTACAAACTTATTGCTTACATGATTAAATATGTAAAATAAAAAATAAAATAGCATCTATAATGAAGGAATAAGATAACATGAGAAAGAAAATTTGAAAATAAACTAAAACAATTACAAAATGAAAATTTAGTAAACGAATATATAAAAATTTACTTTAAATGGGATAACAGCTCATTCCACTCAGCTGAAGAAAACATCCTATAACTGACTAATTGATTCAAAGAAATTGTGGCAGATAGTTTAATAAATGTTAATTATTAGAAAAGCGATTAAAAGACATGAAGGATGGAAGCATCAGGACTGATACAATTAGAGTTCCAGAAGAGTTCATAAAGAGAATACAACAAAACAAATGCAAGACATAAAGAGTTAAAGTCTGGGGGTAATCCAGAATTTAAAAGAGGGATGAACATTTAAAGATGTATACCATATCCAGGCAGAATAAATAAAATCAAGTGCACACCGAAACATATCTAACTGAAACTTCAGAACATCATAGACGGTGATAAAACATTAAAATAAAACTGTCAGTTTTTGCTTTCTAGTCTGACGAGCAAAAGACTTAAAATAAATCACTTGTATTCAAAACAAGAAAAAAGTTTAAAAAATTAAAATAAACAAATCTTAGATCTATCAGAGATTTCAAGTCACAGGGCAAACTACTGCTCCCAAATCTGTAGAGACAATGGGTAGAACAGAGAACCTTAGCTCACTGGGAGCAGAACATGCTCCTGGAGCATGGTATGAATGCTTACAGGATATTGATATTGACTAATCCCTAGACATTGAACATAAACTAGTTTGATATATAAAATCTCCTGGGGTCGGGGCAGCCTTATGAAGATCCAACACTATA
>NW_011888868.1:4556027-4557628 GCF_000151845.1 Pteropus vampyrus | reverse complement strand
CTAGGAACAAAGATAAGAATTACATAATACTTTTCTTTAAAAATTGTGTAAGTAGAATGATGTCAGCATTATGATGTCATGAGTAATTTATTTTCTCCCCTTCAAGTTACAACTAGTTAAACTTCTATAACCAAAAAAACAAACAAACAAACAAACAACAAAAAAAACAGAAACAAAACAAAAGTGCTTCTGCATAACATACCAGATCCATCTATCTGTGGACCCAAAAGTGGCTGACTTATATCTCATCAATAAAAAAAAAGATAAAAATCACATAATTATCTCAGTAGATGCAGAAAAAGCATTTGATGAATACAACATCATTCATAATAAAAATTTTTAACAGATTGAGTACAGAAAGAATATACCTTAACATAATAAGGATCTCATATAATAAATCTACAGCTAATATTATACTCAATGGAGAAAATTGACTGTGTTTACCCTAAGATCGGGAACAAGATAAAGATGCCCACTCTCATAACTTCTGTTCAGTATAGTACTGGAAGTCCTAGCTAAAGCAATTAGAAAAGAAGAGAAAAAAAAGCACATAAAAAGGAAAAAAAAAGTAAAATCATCACTTTGCTGATAATATGATCTTAAATACAGAAAATCTGAGTCAGTCAAAAACTGTTGAAATTAATCAATGATTTCAGTTAAATGTCAAGATACAAAATCAACATACAGAAATAATTTGCATTCATTTAAACTAATGGTGAAACACATGAAATAAAAAAAAAAACTATTATATTTGCAACAGTAAAAATAATAAAATACTTAGAAATAAATTTAATTAACCAAGGAAGCTTAAGATCTGTACAATGGAACTACAAAAACTTTGCTAAAAGACCTCAAAGAAGACATAAACAAATTAAAATATACCACATCTCCATTGATCAGAATAATTATTATAGTTAAAATAGCCATATACTACCCAAAGCCATCTACAGATTCAACATAGTCCCAATCAAAATACCAAGGACATTTTTCACAAAATAACAATTGAAGTAACAATTATAAAATTTGTGTGGAATCACAAAAAATCCCCAAGTAGCCAAAATAATTCCCAGAAAAAAACAAAGTTGTAAGTATCTTTCAGATATCAAACTATACTACAAAGCCATAGTAATAAAAATGATATAGTATTGGCACATAATTAGAGACATTGACAAATGGAACTGACTAAAGAGCCTAGAATGAAATCTCAGCATGTATGGTTGATTAAAATTTGACAAAGGAATCAAGAATACCCAATGAGAAAGGATGGTGTCTTCATCAAATGGTGCTGGAATAACTGAAGAAACTCATGCGCAACAATAAAATCAGACTCATATCACACCACTTACAAAAATTAATTCAAAATGGATCGAAGACTTAAACATAAAAACTGATAACATAAAATTTCTAGAAGAAAACATAGAGAATAAATTCATTGATATATCTTGGCAACAATTTTTTAGACATGATGACAACAGCAAACAAAAAATCAACAAATAAGATTACATAAAACTCAAGCTTCTAAACAGCAAAAGAAATACTTAATAAAATAAAAAGACAACATGCAGAGTGATAGAAAAATTTTCAAACCATATACATATATA
>NW_011888868.1:4550230-4555677 GCF_000151845.1 Pteropus vampyrus | reverse complement strand
ATGTATATGTATATGTATACCAAAGAGTAAATATCCAAAATATATAAAGAATTTAGTCAACTTGATAACAATAATAACAAAAAATCAATCCTATTTAAAAAAATGGGCAGAAGGACTAGATAGATTATTTTTCCAAATAGAATATCAAAATGGCCAATGAGCACATGAAAAGATACTCGACATCATTAATCATCAGTAAAAAGCAAATGAAAGCCACAGTGAGATATCACCTTGCATCTGTCAAAATTGATGATATCAAGAAGACAAGAGACAAAAGAATATGATGAAAAGGAATCCCTATACAAGTTAATGGGAGTGTAAATTGGTTCAACCACTATAGAAATCAATTTCGATGTTTCTCAAAAATTAAAAATACGTATGCTATATTATCCAGCAATTACACTTTTGGGTATATACCCCAAAACATTAAAGCAATATTTTAATGAGATTATGCATTCCCATGTTTATTGCAATATTATTTAAAATTTTCAAGATATAGAAACAACCCAAATTCCCATCAATGGATGAAAGGATAAAAAATATGGCAAATGCTCATAATGGAATTTTATTTAGCCATGAGAAAAGATAATATCTTGCCACTTGTGAAAACATGGATGGATCTAGAGCACATTAGGCTAAGTGAAATAAGACAGACAAAGACAAACACTGAATACTATCACTTACATATGGAATCTAAAAGAGTTCGACTTGTATAAAAAAAAAAAAGTTTAAAATGGTGATTACCAGAGGATAGATGGGGTGGATAAGATAGATGCTATTTAAGGGTACAGACTTATAATAAGTAGTAAATAAGCCATAAAGATCAAGTGCACAGCATAATAAATATATACAAAAATATCATATGATAATTATGTAATTTAATAAATACTGCTACATCAGCAAGCATACTGAAATAGATAAATGTATAAAAGTAACACAGTACATACCTTAAACTTAAACAAATTTTGTAAAATAAAAAATGTGCAAACAAAAAGATAGTGGAGTAAAATGATTGACTTGTTGAAATAAACACACACACACACACACACACACACACACGCACACGCACACGCACACACACCAAAAACTTTTTATCCAAAAAATTATCTTCAAACATGAAAGAAAAATAAAAATGTCTTTACAAACAAACAAAAACTGAGAGAATTTTTTGCTGGTAGACCTCTCTTGCAGGCAATATTAAAAGAATTTCTCAGAGAAGGAAAACAATATCGGTCAAAAATGTGTAGATACATAAAAAATGAGGAACAAATAAAGGTAAAATAAATATTTTACTTTTCTTATTATTTTTTGATCTAAAGATAAAATTTGCTCCAATAATAATAGCAGCAATGTTTTTGTGAATGAATGAAGTAATTCACAAGAATGTTACAAAGAATTGGAAAAAGAAATTGGGAACACCACGTTATAAGATGTGGATATTACCTATATAGTGGTATGGTGTTATTTAAAACACATTTTAGATAATTTGTAAATTTATAACATATAGGCCAACCACTATTAAAAAAAAAAAAACAAAAAACTAAAGTCATATGATAAAAAAAAGGTAGAATGTTGAATTATATAATCAATTGAACCCAGAGATGGCAGAAAATTTGTGAAAAATAAAGAAAAAAAACAAGGACAACAAACTAAAAAGAGTTACAAACATGAGAAACATTGATTCTCCGATATCAATCACTTTAATTTGGCTGATCTACATATATTAATTAAAAGATAGAATGGTCAAAGTAGATACAAAAAAAAAAAAAGAATTAAGTATGTTTCCTACAAGAAACCTACTTTAAAGGTAAAGACACAGAAAAATTAAAAATAAGGGATTGAAAAAGCTATACCATCTTAACACTGAAAGAAAGTTGAAATCCTATATTTATTTCAGACAAAGCAGACTCTGAGCAAGGATACTTATCATAAATAAAGATGGACATTACATAGTGACAATGGGGTAAATTCTCCATGAAAGTATGTGCTCTTAATGTGTATGTGACAAACGATGTCAAAATACATGAAGCAAAAATGTAGAATTTCAAGATAAAATAGTTAAATCTATATTATGATTAACTACTTTAACATTGTTCTATCATCATAGACATATCCAGTAGTGTGATAATCAATAAAGATATAGATGAACTAAACAGTACCCTCAACCTATTGAATATAATTGATATTCATGGAATACTTCATCCAACAAAAGTAAATACAATTTCTTCTCGTACTTATTGAGATAGAGTACATTCTGGACATTAACAATAATAAAAACAAGAAGAAACAATACATCATTCAAAAGAATAAAAATCATAAAAATATGTTTTTAGACCAAAGTGGAATTAAACTAGAAATCAATTAACAGAGATATAGCTAAAAAATTCTAAAACATTTAGACATTAAATAACACATTCATAAGTAACACATGGGTCAAAGAAGTCTCAAAGATTATTTAAAAACATTTAGAGTTCAATAAAAATAAAAACATAACTAAAATCTATGGAATGTAGTGAAATCAATTCTTTGAGGAAAATTTATAGCATAGATGCATACATTAGAAAAGAAGAAAGATCTAAAATCAATAATTTAAGCTCCCACCTTAGAACACTAGATGAAGTGTAAGAAATTAATCTAAAGTAAGCAGAAGAAAGGAATTCAATAGCACTAGGCAAGAAATAAAAAACAATGAAAAATAATAATAAATAAAAGCATTAAGACAAAAGTTCGTTTTTTAAAGTAATAAAGTTGATAAATCTCTAGTTAGGGTAACCAAGAAAAAAAGAGAGAGAAGATAAAAATTAATAATATCAGAACTGAAAGAAGGACTATCACTACTAACCCTAATGACATTAAAATAAAAATACAAATCCAACATTTGAAATTCAATTAATGTAATTTATCAAATCAACAGAATAAAGAAGAAAAATCATATGAGTATATTAATAGATGCAGGGAAAGTATTTGACAAAAATCCAACAGTCATTCATGATGAAAACTCTTAGTAAACGAAATAGAATGAAAATTCCTCAACTTGATAAAAAGCATCTACAAAATTCCTGTATCTGGCATCACATGTAAGGGTGAGAAACTAGATTTTGTCCCTATAACATCAGAACTAAGGCAGGGATATCAACTCTTACAACTCCTATTCTACATTTTCCAAGAAGCTTTAGCTAATGTGATAGGACAAGAAAAGATAATAACAATGTGTACAGATTTGGAAGGAATAAATAAAACAGTCTATGTTCACAGATGGCATAATTGTCTGTAGAAAATCTCAATTATCAATGATGGCAGCAATGAAAAGTCCTAGAACTAATACCAAGTACAGTAAGGTTAAAGGATAAAGGGTTAATATGCAAAAGTCAATTGCACTCCTATATATTATCAATGTATAAATAGAACTAGAAATTAAACACATAACTCATTCAAATTAGCTCCAAAAAATTAAATACCTATATACAAATCTAACAAAACATAATAAAATCTATGAGCAAAATTATAAAACTCTGATGACAGAAATCAAAAACTAAATAAGTGGAGAAGTACTACATGTTCAAAGAGACTCAAAATTGTTTTTGCCAGTTCTTCCAAAATTGAGTTATTGATTCACAATAATCCCAAGTCTCCTTCCATCACCATATATTTGACCCTCTTTATTCTTATCTACTTCCCATCTTCTCCTCTTTCCCTCTGGCAACCACTAAACTGTTGTCCGTGTCTATGAGTTTTTGTTTGTTTGTTGCTTTCGGTTTTATATGCCGCATATGAATGAAATCATATGATTTTCAATCTTTTCTGTCTGACTTATTTTGCTTAACATGATTAGCTCAAGATCTATCTATGTTGTCAAATATGGCAGTATTTCGTCTCTTCTTATGGCTGAGTAACATTCCATTGTATATATGCACCACATCTTCTTTTTCCAATTATCTATCAAAGGATACTTCGTTTGTTTACGTGTCTTGGCCACCATGAATAATGCTGCAATGAACATCAAGTTGCATGTATCTTTATAGATAAATGTTTTCAAATTTTGGAGGTAGATACCCAGAAAAGGGATTGCAGAGTTATATAGTAGTTCTATTATTATTTTTTTGAGGAACTCCCCTACTGTTTTCCATAGTGACTATAACAATTTACATTCCCACTAGAGTGTATGAGAGTTCTTTTCTGCATACAACCTCTCCAATACTTGTTATTACTTGTCTTGTTGATGATAGCAATTTTAACAGGTGTGAGTTGGCATCTCATTGTGGTTTTGATTTTTATTTTCCTAATAGCTAGTGAAGTTGAGCATGTTTTCATATATCTGTTGGCCATTCGTACATCTTCTTGGGAGAAATATCTGTTCAGGTCCTCTGCCCATTTTTTAATTGAATTGTTTGTTTTCTTGTTGTTGATTTAAATGAGTTCTTTATATATTTTGAATAGTCTTAAAGATAATGTATGAGAAAACCTAGGTGACCTTGGATTTAGCAATGATCTTTCGATACAGAACCAAAAACAATATACGTGAAATAAAAAATATAAAAATGATGTTAAATTTTATTATAACTAAAATCAACTCTGCAATGAACACTACTAATGGACTGAAAAGACAATTCAAAGACATGGTAAAAATATATGCAAAATAGACATCTAATAAAGGATTTATGTCCAAAAAAGGCAAAAAAATCTATCTTAAAATTCAACAATAAGAAAAGAAATGGTCTGATTAAAAAGTGAATGAAAGATCTAGACATCTCACCAAAGGAAACAGATTGTAAATGAACATATAAGAAAAGGAGAGGCTAAATTTTATATGTTATTAAGAACTGCAGATTATAACAAAATGTGGTATTATTATACATACCTATTAGGATAGGTAAATTTAAAATACTGACAAAACCAAATGCTTGACAGGAGGTAGAGTCACAGAAAGTCTTATTATTGCTGGTGGGAATGCAAAATGATAAAGCAATTATTTTTAGAAAAACAATTAGCAGTTTTTACAAAAGTAAACATAGTCTAAATATGTTATTTATTGAATTGTGCCTTCCTCCCCGCCAAAATGTTGAAGTTTTAACCCACAGGACCTCAGAATGTAGCCTTATTATGAAATGTGTGTTTACAGAGGTAATAAGGTTAAAATAAAGTCATCAGGTTGGAACCTCACTCAATATGACCAGTGTCTTTATAAAAAGGGAAAATTTGGAACAAGAGACAGAACACCCTTAAGGAAGATGGTCATGTGAAGATGAAACATTGGAGTGATGTATCTACAACCCAAGGAATGCCAAAGGTTGCCAATAAACCACCAGACATTTAAAAGAGGAAACAAAGGATTTTTTTCCTACATGTTTCAGGAGGTGCGTGTCCCTGCCAATAAAATGATTTCAGAGTTGGAGACCCCAGAAGTATGTGACAATAAATTCACACACAATGTTCTAAGCCACACAGTT
>NW_011888868.1:4547751-4549719 GCF_000151845.1 Pteropus vampyrus | reverse complement strand
ATGAATAGATGGAACACAGATTTTTAGGGCAGCGAAGGTATTTTCATTCTAATGGACACAAAAAATTATGCATTCATCAAAACCCATAGAACTATACCACACAAAGATTAAATTCTAATATAAATAATGGACTTCTGTTAATAATAATGTATCAATATTAGTCCATCGATTACAACAAATGAATAATGCTAATGCAAGATGAGAATAAATTATGTGAATGGGGAATACTATATGGGTTCTCTGTGTTCTTTCTTCTCAATTTTTCTATAAAATTATAATTTCTATAAAAAATGTTAATTTTAAAAATAAAATAAAACTTTCAGAGAAAAATATCGATTACAGAAAAAATTAAGTTGGCATCAAGCTGCCCTTCTGCATCAGTAAGAACCACAATAGGCTTAAATAATACCTTGCATAATGCCCAGGAAAACTGTCAAACCAAAATTCTATATTTTATTAAAGTGTAATTCAAGAGTGTGAAAGGTCAAAGATTATTTTTCTTGCCTTTTTAAGTTCTTCTATCTTGGCTAATAATCAAATTAACATAAATAGGTTAATAAGAGAAAATGTCAAAAATTTATTACGAATCTACATGTAAGTGCACCATAATAATGTAAGACCCAAAGACACATTGGACATTTGAGGATTATATGCCGTTTTAAACTAAAGAGACGGGGTGGTGCTATGGTTTGGGACTTCAAACAGCAAAAAGGCGATTCACATTGACTCGAAAAAGTAATGTTTGTTAAATAAATGTTTGCTGGGCTAGCTTTAACAATGGGACACACAGTGGACTAATATGAACTTTGGATAAATGAACTTTGCTAAACTTCTCCCTCTATATCACACACTAGTTTATATTAATCTATAGTTATCTATGATGAGGGCTTATAACCACACATAAGCTTTATTTCTTTAATATAGTTTATTTCTCTGATTCAAGCTGGTTTTACCCAGATAATGTCTCTGTGACTCATTTTCTTTTTTTTTTAACCCTTATCCTTCCACCTCTGTATGTCTGCCTCTTAAACCATTAGGCCTTAGGACATAAGATTAACCACAGAACCTCAGGTCTATAATCACAGGACAATAGCTTTCAGTTGGAATTTAGACTAAGGATAACATCTTGGCTTTAGATGTGTTTCAGCCTCAGACATGTCTAGGCAGAACAACAACCCCACCAGCCACAGGACCATGGTTGATTCCAGAAACAAAAACAATGATCCTCATCTTCCTCCAACCATCCAGTCAGTAGCATCCATGACCCCAACTCCCTTTGTTTCCATGACTACTGATTTTTCCCAATATAATCTGTATTCCTGAGACATCTGGGAAGCCAGGCCTTTGAATGATAGCTCTCTTGTGTTTCTGGGACTTGCAAGTCTCCAAAATAAATCCTTACTTTTTTCGCTGCAAAACCTGTACATATCTGATTGATTTAGACATGCACAGGCAAACAGATCCCTTTTTGTCCCAGTAACACTTTTCCTTCCTGGAGCAGGTCCTCTATTCCTTTGGATCAGTTAGGGGAGTATCAAAGGTTTTACCTAAATTTTTGTTTCTTAAAAATAATACAATCACACAGAAAGAAAAAAAAATAACCAGCATAAATTCAATAGCCAAAAAAGCATATTTTGGGCTGGCAAAACTTTGGTTCCCTGCAAAAGCATGTCTAAACAAAGAATGTATTCTAAAAAAGAATGTAAGCTTACCACAAGTAGATCCTTGTGAAAGAATTAGTAAATATATTTAAATTAAACATAAACCCAGAATGCAGGAGTGGGATGCAAAGAATAATGCATCTAAATATTAGAAACTGTCTAAATCAATTTTCAATTTCTCAAGCTTGTTTTCTCAATATAATAGCAGGAGACTTTTTTTTGTCCTTTTATAGTAATAAAACCAGTATTTCATTATTAAAACTAATTGCAACCAACATTTTTATTTTTAGAATATGTTGGACTTTGG
>NW_011888868.1:4534264-4546591 GCF_000151845.1 Pteropus vampyrus | reverse complement strand
AAGGTCTCACACACAAATACAACCATGCAAAAACAGAGAAACAAACACACTGAATTCATGCTCTTAACCCGCTGCTTTATTCTTCCCTGGTTTGCTATGTAGAGAGAGCTGACATTTAGAAGTCTAAAAAGGTAAAAATTTCTTTGAAAACTCAAATGGGAAAAGGTAGAATTGGAAACTAACTGAATAGAAAGTAGAAGAAAAGTCATAGACAAAGAGAAACATAAAAGCTAATGCTACACAGTAAAGGAAGATGTGCTTCCCTCACTTCAAAATCAGCAAGTTCAAGGGGGTGAGGGGACATTGTCATATTAAGTAGTTAGGCAGGCATGAGCAAAAGGAATGAAGGCCCAGCTCTGTAATCATAGAAACCTCCCTTAAAGATCCTCCCTAAGGACCTCCCAGAAACACCTATTTCATGGTTATAAGTTGCCCCTATGTTCCAAGGCACAAAGGCCATAAAAGCTGCTAGCTTAAACCAGCCACAAACACATGCACACAACGTACTACCCTAACCTGCCTATAACCTCAGCTTCATTATACCATCATTATAATATCATGCCTGTGCATGAAATTCATGACTGTAATTATAACAAAGTGAATTCTGAGTAAGCACGTGCACAATAGACAAAGGGTTATATTTCATGAAGCATCTCCACTTGGAAAACTGTGAGGCAGGAGGAAAAGTGGCAAGCTTTTCTAAAGGGAAGAGTTAAAAATAAGGAAGAAAAAAATAAAAATGAATAAATAACAAGGTAATAAGTATAGAGCTCAGAGTTGCCTTGGCATTTGAAGATGCCTGATTGGATATTTGCACCGCATTTCTGGACCAGAGAGACAGAAATGTCTAAGTTTCAGTTTGCTGATGTGGCATCTTGGGCAGGAATGGCTACATTTTGGGCCTACAAATGTATTTCAATATTTCCTAAAGGTCTCACACTTGCAACTTGTCTTTGGAGGAAGCATGTGCACTCAGGAGTCCTCTTTGTCAATATTTGCAGAGAGATGGATGTAAGTAAAAGAGTAGTCCTTGGCCAATGACTGCTAAACAGCAAGAAAAAAAGCCCAGCAATCAATGCTTCATGTCAGGTCACATATGACATACCTGAAAATACTTCTGAGTTCCATCAACTGATATCCACCCTGGCTTGACCTCTCTCACTCAAAAATTTTCTCAGTAAATCATAGCACTATGATCTTCTCAGTTTACAATTCTATATATCTCTACCTAAAATAGAGGGCAACTTTGCTCAATCTTTCTCCTAGAACATTCCACTGGTTCCTGCAGGGAATTTTTTAACCACCTCTAAGATCTGGAACACTCTGTGTGTTAGAGACATTAATGTCACCTGTGGAAATAGTAGCAGTCATTTAATGGTACATTTTTTATGTCAACTTTGCTGGGCCACAGTGTCCAGATATATGATCAAACATTATTCTGGATGTTTCTTTCAGAATGTTTTAAAATGAGATTAAGATTTAAATTGAGGACATTTGGGTGAAGAAGATTACCCTCCACAATGTGAGTGGACCTCATCCAATCAGTAGGAGGCCTGAACAGAGTAAGGACTGACCTCCCAGAACAAGAAAGAATTCTGTCAACTTATGACCTTCGGACTTGACCTACAACATTGGTTCATCTTTGGCTTTTACAACTTGCCTTCCTACTTCAAATTATGGACTTGTAGATTTTGAATTTTTATTACTCTGGAGATCCCTGTTTAATACAGGGCATATCGGATGAAACAATTGTTCAGTAAATTTGAAATTGGAGAAGCTTCCATAATTCTTTTCTGCATGAAGTACATTATTAATAAGCAACATAAGATATTTTCTGCTAGAAAACATAATCTAACTTTATGCCAAGAATGCTTGTTTCTTTATTTTAAATATTTTGAAGAATGCTAGAAAATAAGAAGTCAGTAATCATGAGTCTATTTGTCTGAGGGAAATTCATGAACACTTAAATAAGAACTTATACCTATATTCACATCTTCTTAATTATGGATTGGCTTTCCAAATATCTTTGAAACTTATTTTGCCAAAGCTCTCTTCAATATCTTAACACCTCAGATATATCAGAATATAATTCTTCTTCTTAGACCTTTTCTTGAAATGATTGGTAAATTGGGAAATATTCTTTAGTCTTATGATTTCTTAGCAATACCTTCCAAAAACCGCTATCATATGGAAGTTTAAAAGACCTTTGAAATGCAATGAAATAAATTATCAGTATTGTTACAAATTAACTGTGCACAGATGTTTGGAAGAATTGCCATTTTAGTTTCCTTCAATCTCTAGCACATGGTAACCACACCATGAACACACAAAAACAGTCTTGACCATGGCCTATTTCAGTTTTTCGAATGGTCTTCCTCTTTAAGAACTGCTAGATTTCCCAAGAGAAGTGAAGAATTTGTCTCACTGTTTTGTTTTTCAGACATATCTCTCTGTCTGATTTATTAGGTGCTTAAATGATAAACATCTAAGAAATACATAGGTAGATAAATTATTAATTACCTATTCAGACTGACCCCCAGAGTGGATTAAGCAGCTAAAGAAAAGAACTAGACAAAAATCATGATGAATTAAAAATATCCATTTTTTCCTGGCTGATAAATCAAATAATTGTCCATAGAAAACAGTACAAAGGTTAAAAAATAATAATAAAAAGGCTTAAAAATGTAAATTTATAAGAAGACAAATATTATTATAAAACTATATATATTATTTCTATATCATTCCTTCATATCCACTTACATTTATTATAGTGACTTAGAAAATTCCTCCACAGCCCCCGGGTATCACAGATGATAAAGGGAAGGGGTCTTGTTATGAAGTACTCACATGGAACCATTGTGTTGCACGAATGTCAATTTTCTTTTACATGATAGAAGTAAAGATTTTGGCTAAAAGATGTTTTATTGTCATTATCAATGGCTGCACCATGTATAATGAGATTCAAGCAGACTGACCTGAAGCTATATAAGACCTGACAAGTAAATCTTTTATACTTTAAAATTATAATTGGGGAATATTTTTAAATTACCTTCTACTACATTACAAACATGCACCTACACCAATTTGTAGCAATAGAAGGCTCAAAATATCATCTGTTCGCAGTTAAAAAAATACATTATTCAGTTCATCTGAACCTGGGTTTGGAGGACACCAGAGGACATAGGAATGGTAATAAGTGAAGAAGTGAAATTGGCAGTCAGAATTTGACAATGGCAGATGGTGCTACTCAGGGCTCTCTCTCTCTCTCTCTCTTCTCTAAGTGTATACATACCATTTATATACTTAGCAGATGTTATACATGTGTGGTGAAGGATAGGGCAATAAAAGATACACTTTTCTCTCTAAAGTTCAGAATATCTCTATAAATATGAAGTTCAAAGGGCCTTCCCACCTTCCCTTGTCTAAGAACTTACATTGTTCAGGAACATAGTAGGTATTAACAATGATGCATTGATTGAACATGTTAGTGTGTTCTATTAGGAATAGTTAGGATCTTCTAACTCCAGAATGTTTAGTTTGTGATTCAGCCCCTTCTGTTGCTGTAACTGAGGCTTTAAAATGGTGATGTATGCACATGTTGTTATCTGCTTTATAAGAAATTCAGGGTCCATCAGTTCATTTATAAATAAATACCTTTTATTTATTAGTTACATTTAGGGTAGGCATCAAATTTAAGAGCACCTGACTTTGTAAAAATTATTAGCTTTTGAAATAAAGAACTACAATTTCTGTGTTCAGTAATAATAATTTTCAAAATTAAATTTGTCATTTACCTTAAGCATAAAAAATACAGGTGTTTAGAGGATTAGTATTATGGCTCATGAGGGGGCCAGCTGAGAGGTCTGTCAGCCATCCACGGAAATAAGAAATGCAACAGAAATTCAGTGGCACTAGTTTATAAAATTTAATTTTTCTTTTCTTTTTTTTAAATGAATGCTCAAATTAGCAGATGGAGAAAAGTGTCATGTATTTTCATTCATTCAGGGTATTATTTATACAAAAATAAATGTTTATTCACAGCAAAGCTATGGAACAATATTACTCTTTTATATTTCACAGATGTAATTTAATGTGTTTTTATATACATAGCAATGTGTAAATTTCCAGGAAGAATTTTAATTAAATAGTTATTTCTAAGCATTCATATTTATAAATGAATACATAAACAGAAATGTTTCTGTACAAAGTTGAAAATTTACTCAAATAAGATTTTTACTATTTTCAGAAAATACAATATTTTCTGAATGTCACCTTTTAGATGTAGCATGTTGTTATATTTGCCTTTTGGAGCAAGTATGGAGAGGGGTTAGAGTTGGTACTTAATAGCCTTGGGCTTTATTCATCTCTTTGTTGTCTAGACCTATAAAAATGCATAAGTAATAATTAGAATATGTGTCCTGTTAAAATAAACAATGGAATTTTGCAATGATAAAATCAAATTAACTGATTTATTCCAACACCTTTTTTCATGTATTCTACTTTTGACATGAAGTGGCCTTTAGTAGTAGAAGCGGTAGCAGTATTTATTGTTATACCTCTCTGATCTATTTCTCTTGGTTAACCGCTGCTCTAATCTTTAGATTAAGCTAAAGCATAGGTTTCATTTTTGTCAAATGTGATTCTTACCAGAAGGAGTTCAGTCTCCCTAAAAGAGTATTTGAAAATTCAAAGGTGCATTGTGGGTTGATCCAATAAGTGGAAAATGTTACTGCCATTTGGTAAACACAAGGCAGAGTGTCTAAATGCATTGGACCATCGTCTACAAAAAAGAATTGCCCCTTCTAGAGAGCTGATGATGTGCTTTTGATACCTCCTATGGAACTGGGAAGGCCATTCCATGCAGAAGACCCAGCATCAATCAGACGTCTCTGAGGCTAAGACATCATAATAGATTTATCCTGATATACTTTTGTTCCTGATGTGCAGTAGACTTTCACTAAAAGCTTGTAGAATGACCAAGTGGAAGAAGGAACTTCCTGCATACTTTCTCTGATCCCCTTCATAATGTACTAGGTGGTCCCGCACTGTACTCTACAGGTACCACGTGCTTACCTTTCAATTTAACTATTTTTTTTAAAGTATACTCAAGTTTCTATAGCATTTTTTAAGTGGTACAAAAAGACTTGGTAGAAATACAAATAGATAGATATATAGTGCCTCCAGATGAAAGAAAAATCTAATTAGGAATGTAAATACTATGTACCTTAAATTTAGAAATATTTATTAAGCAGTAATCCTGACAGGCCTTTTTCTAAATGCCTGAGAGAATCAGTGATAAAAAGGAGATAGCATTCAAGATTGTTTTTCTGTGCATGTTGTTTGATTGTTGGGTACCATGAAGAGCCAAATATTACTTCAAAATACTGTCTGAGCCTCACTGTTTAATGAAATCTTCTCTAATATTCTAGGTTTGATGCTGATGTCTCACCTTTGTGTTCTCACAGCACCTCATGCATATTTCTGTCACAGAATTTCTTGTTAAATTGTTTTTAGCAGAACTGCATCACTAGGTTTCTTTATTTGATGAAATCTATCTTTACATCTTGCTGTGCTAAACCAATCCTCAGACATTCCAAGCAGTAGGAGAATCATGACTTTTTTCCATATGCCAAGAACAAGGGGAGAGAGAGGTTTTGTTCCATCTTGTATAATTGACTGCTACTGTGTTGAAGAAATCTTCACACTGTGAGATCAATAAATACTTGGTGTCCCATCGATGACCTAAACTAAACTTTTCAAAACATTCTCTATTTTTGAAAGAAATAATTGGATGACATTGTGAATTCAAGGAAATTTCTGGATCAGTAGACTTTCAAGTTCCCAAAACATCTTTTCTGATATAGTCTTTAGAACATATAATTTAAAGTCAAACAGATTTGGGTGTGAATTGTGATTCTGATTTTGGCTTTGTGTTCTTGGACACACAATTCAACTAATGAATCTGTTTATCTATGTGTGAAAATGAAAATAATGCCCCATCGATTAAAGTAGGCTAGCGGAAGTTCTCAGCTTTGGGTTACAGTAGAGCCAAGACTTCACAGAAAGTATAAACTTGTATATTAGTCTCTGACATACCACTGTATTCACAAGGCTGTGATTGATTTATAGAAATAACTGTGAGATCCCTTGAAATGCTAAAATACATATAATTAGAAAACTATATTAGTATTATATTTAAACCATCCTGCGAAATAAGTCATGAAATAACTATCTAGGTGTCGAATCAATCTCTATAACCTTGTTTTAGTGAATACCACAATATCAGTTTCTTACACATTTTAAAATACACAGTGGTCACAACTACTGACTCTTTGACCACAAGAAAGCACCTTTAATAAAACACGACTAAAAGTATCCTAGTACCTGAGCTAACTTCTCCTTCATGAAAAATGGTAGTGACTATAATATCTAACAAAAAATTTTTAAAATGCATATATTCTAAACCCAATCTGACCAAGTTTGAACCATGGCTCTGTTTACTACTGGTGTGTGATGCTGAGCAAGACATTCAATCTCTCTGACTCAGTTTCCTTCCTATGAACTGAAGTAATGATAGCAAGTAGCTAAATAATTGCATGTTGTAAGACTTAAACATGGAGTGCTTAGAAGAGTGTCTGACACATAGTGAATGCTTAATATTATCTAATGACACTTTATTTTGTGGTCTTTCTGCAAATGTTTCAAAATGAACCACAGATACATCTTGGAAATCTACAATCTTTGCAGCCTTTGCCTTGCCCTATTCTGATTTGGTTTGGGCTAGGTGCAAGTAACCTTTACTAAAAGTAGGAAATACACACTTTATTTGTGTCTTCTCAAGATATAATAAAAACATGTTATTTGAAACACAAAACTGTGCTTTATATATAAGGAGTACACATTTTAAAATAGAAAACAAATTTCTTCAATTTTACCTTTCTTTCCATATCTATATATGAGATTGGAATGACCTCACAATTGAATGTTGGTCAGTTTTTTTATTACTTATATTTGACCATGTCCAATAGCAGATATTGATATCTACCCAATTTATTTAAGAAATGAGGCAGCATTCAGGAAATGGCTATACTCAAAAGCATAGCTGAATTGTTCTAAATGCCTTCCAATATCCAAGTGTTTTTAGAAGGTATACTTGTCTTCCACTTACCCACTCATTCTTAGTCTTCTTCAATAACAACAAAAGCAACAAAAGTAGGGGTGAGTAGAGGGAGCTTTGGGGAATTAATAGCAGAAACAGATGACAAGGTTTTCTCTGGCAACATAAGTGTTTTCATTCTGTTTTTGCCTTGGTTCAATTTTGGAGTTCAAGAACTCAGAGTTCTTGGGCCAATTTTTCATTTAGTTCATTAAAAAATTATATTGGATAACTTCGTCTTCTTACAATGCCTGCTACAAGACTGATGAGAAGTGGAGTGGGCTGAGTGTAAAACTCTGACAAACATATGCAAGTGTATATTCAAACTCAGAGTAAAGAAGCTGCATGATTGACTTCCACTAGAGATTGATATGGTATAGCAGCAGGTTGATTTGCTGTGATGAAATCAAATTAAATATTTGTGATTTAGGTAGGCAGAGCTGTCAAGGGAGGAAACTAGTCTGGAGAGATTTAATTGCTGTCAGGATTGAGTGAAAGAACAGAAATGAACAGGTGTCTCACTGGCTCAAAAAGAAGGATTTATGTCATGCTATCTTTACTGCCTGTTTTCAGGAAAAGTAGAATGAGTCTCATGGGTTAATTGACTGTCTAATATGTCAGCTGCTAATCACACCTTTTTCTTCATCACCCTTTTGCCTCAGTCCTGTGTTAGAAATAATTGAAGGGACAAAGCAGACATTTGATGAAAACTAGAAAAAAATCTGAATGAATTAATCAGGACTGTTCTAGTTTGCAAATAATAGAAACCCAACTTTAACTAGAATAGGCAAAGGGGAAATTTATCTGCTCTTTGGATCTATGCTGGACTTCTTACATTTACCCCTCTTGACCCATGTCCGCCTTTTTCTACATGATCTGTCCTCCTAAGGTCAACCCATATAAATGGTATAAATGGAATCCCTTGGTCCTAGGCTCTTGTTTTGACACTGACAAGAGAATGATTACAAAGATGAGGAGAGTGAAGTCAGGGTAACTGCTTATTCTTGCATCACCTGGTTTTGGCTATATTCCTCTACCAAAAGTTACAGTTACTATCATAACACTTTCTTTACAGAACATGCTTTCTGTGTTCTGGTCACTTTTCCTGCCCTCTTGATCCTTCAGCCTTAGGAGAGGTGATAGCTCTCTATTTGTTTTGCCCCATACCTGTGCTTTTTCTGTTCTAATCTTTGTAAATAATCTCTTAATTAAAATTTCCTCAATTATCCACCTTGAAGGAAACATGTTTTACCTGTTTGTATCTGGACTGATATTATCTTCAAGTAAGAAGTGAGCAACTCAAATGACGGAAGGCCGAGAATATAGTTGTGCTTTGGAATAACTAGAGCCAGAAACCAAAAGCTATCAAGAATTTTATTTTTTGATTTGTGTTCCTTTTTCTTTGTGGTTACTTCTGTTTCTCAATGAAAAGAATTTAAACTAACTTCTTCCAGAATGTGAGAAAATAAACCAATGTTAACCCTCAAGTCCCATAGTCTGACAGCTTCCTTTACTAATGTGAATGACTGTATTTCTGAGCTACATTTTGAAATATACTGAATTGCCTAGGGTGAGGTGACCCCTCTATCTTTCTTGATTAATCAACTTTGTCAGAATACCAATATACATATATACAAATATGTCAGCTCTCCTAGACCTAATGATTGGTATAGTTGGAAAAACAATTCTCAAAAGAAGGTAGATGTTTTCACAAAAGAAATCAGGGGCAGGATATAAAATCAAACAAAACAATGATATCAAGGATACATACTTTTCTCCTATTTGGGGAAGTAAAGTAGTCATAATAAATAAACCTTATTAACAGTCAACAAAAATTACCAAGAAAGACGTACCATGCCTCAGGCTGTGGGACCTATTTTATTTTATTTTCAATTGGTTGATGACGCTTATTGAATTAACTTTGTTGCACCAGACAGAATTAAACTCTGAGAGAGATGCAAAGGAAGCTGAAAACATAGAATTATGCTTTGAGCTGTAGTTCTCACACCTTAATGCTTATAAGGATAACTAGAAAAGCTTTTAAATGTTTAAAATGGAAATTATTGGGTTCTGCCTCCCAGAAATTTTGACTTATTAGGTCTTGGATAAAGGCCAGCAATCTACATTTTCTATAATCTTCCCAAGATGATTCTAATGAAGGTGATCCTCAATCAACTACTTTTAACTGTAGAGATAGATATATTCATGCATAGTGGTTTTCAACATTTGCAGTGCATTGGAATTCTCTGGGAATATTAAAAATACAAATGCTTAGCCTCCACTTCTAGACTGTCAATGATAAATTTTATGGGAGAAGCACTGACCTAGGATGTGCCAAAAGGTACATCCTATCCTCTCTATTAAATTTCTTGTTCATTTCTTATTGAATTTTGTCCCCAAATATAAGATCTTTGCCTGAATATTTAAACTCACTTTTATTTCATACCAAAGACATGCACTTAACCTTTTTACCAGTCTCTCCCAAAGTGTGAACCATGATCCAATTGTATCAAGATCACCTGGGTAGCTTCTTAAAAATGTGCATCCCCAGAGATTCCAATCCAGCAGGTTTTGGATTGTGGGATCTCTTTTAAATGCTTAGTATTCACATGTCCAATGACAAATGCCACACAAACATGTACACACAAGAGTAAGACCCGTCATTAAATCCTAATCTGAAACTAGCATATACTTAGTAAATGTATATATTTTGAATCATGGTATATTCTCATGTTCTTCCAAACAGGTAGATGATAGATAGATAGATAGATAGATAGATAGATAGATAGATAGATAGATAGTTTTCCACATGCCTAAAGTCCAGCTGATAGGCGACTTGACTCTTTTTTTTTCCTTATAGCTATTAGAGCAGTTAAATTAGTCAATTTAAATTAGCCAATAAATAGATGGTTAGAGACCATTTTGAGTTATAGTATATCAGAAGTTCAGAAAATATAAACGAGTAAGAAAGAGTTGATGAATTGTCTATTATCACCTGAAGAATACAAACTCTGAGTGTCTATCATTGGCAATCATTACCCTACACTGCACTTCTGACTACTACAGCAAGAGTGGCCATGAGTATTGTATGAGATCTAAGAATCTATAAAAGCAGCAACCCAGGACTCCATATTCACTGGACAGACACGGGTCCTAATGCAAGGAATAATATATACCCTCTTCTTTATACAGCAGTAATTGGGATAGTTATATCTGCTTTTAGCAAAACCGTAAAGAAGTTATCCTACCATATCTGGAGAAGAGAAACATTAGGAGTGAAGAGATGACATCTGTCATAGAATAAAGATGGGTCCCTTTTGCTAACACAGGAGAATTCTGAAATCTGTACTAAAGCTGTGCATTATTGTCTTGGTAAGTCCCTGCTACAGAGCTGGGCCCTGTGCTCAATTTAGAAATGCAAAAAGGAAGATAGTTGATGTTTAATGAAGACCAACCAAACGTCAATCATTCCCTCTGTTGATAACTCATTTATTCCTTATAGTAGCCCTAGAATTTGAGGCTCGGAAAAAATTAAGTAAATGGTCAAGTTCAAATAGACAGTGTTGGATTTGGGTTTGGACTCACTGTTTTTGGTTACAGAACCTCTGTGCACTACATTATTTAACAGTTGTACCATCTGAATACTGTATATGGATACACAATACAAGGCAAAATAGTTTTAAGTGAGTGAGCTGTCAGTCTATCTACAACAAAACATCCTTCATGAAGCATTACCTTGGTAAATTTACTGCAATTCAGTGTCTTTTCTTATTTATGCAGCCTAAGAAATCTGGTTTTGCACATTCATGAACAACAGATTCATCTCTGTTATGTAAATAGTATCAGATTCTGTGATTAATATGTAACATCAGAACACCAATACATTAATTATAAAGAAATAAATTTATTTTACATGGCCTTGAAAATACACAGCCAAATAGTAATGAAGAGATTAATGTTGACCATGGAATTAGAATAAAATAAATTATAATAAAAATAGAATGGTTAATAGTATCCAGATACAATAATCTGATGAATCTATTTATCTAATAAGGCTGACCTTACTAGTGGGAACGTAATTGTAGAAGCTCATTGGCTAGGTTTTGTCAGTGTTCACATATGTGACTCTTTTTCAGTTTCGATAGTTAAACAATATCTTATTGCTTACCTATTTTATATTAAGCTATGTTTACACATTTAATCAGTCAAGTTAGAGAAAAAAAAACATTTAGTCTATTAATCTAAGCAATTACATTTTCTGTCTACTTTTCTTTCAATGTATATTTTAACATTTAAAGTTCCAAGTACAAATTTATTGTTGAAACCTCCCTCTGTTTAGGAAGAAGAAGAACATAGATTTCACTCACACCTAAGTGGTAATTAAGTATTTGAGACTCTAAGTGTCTTAAAGGTATTAAGTAAGGGCCATAAAACATGTTTGACACAAAGGCAGGCTCTTAGATTTGAGACTTAGAAGTTCGGCTAAGTTTCTGAAAACAGACTTACTCTTACACAACTGGTGTTCAGCATTCCCCACTTAGACATTCGACTTTGATTTATCAACTCTTATTTATCAACACTAAACTAGGACACGGAGAGATTAGAGGAGAAATTAGGCTTCAGAGAATGATGATATACATCCAATATAAGAAAATCAATAAACGATACCACATCGATAGAATAGAGGGTAAAAAAAACAAATATATTCTTATTTCAATTGATGCAGAAAATGTATTTAACAAAATTCTACAGTGGGAAATCTAAGAAAAGATATCCTAACCGGAGTTACTAAGAACATGAACTTATTTGTAAACAGGGTCTTAGAAGATGTAATTATTTAAATAAAGGTGAGGTCATATTGTATAAGGATGGTTCCTAAATCCAATGATATGTGTTATTATAAGAGGTCATGTGAACACACAGAGACACAGAGAGTTCATACCATACAGCCACGTGATGGCAGAGACAGAAATTGTAGTGATGCAGCTAAAGCCAAAAGATTGTCGGCAACCATCAGAACTAGAAGAGAGGCCAAGACGTTTTTTTTCCTTAGAGTTTTCAGATGGAGTGTGGCCTGTTGATACTTTGATTTTGACTTCTGGCCTCCAGAACTGTAAAAAAATAAATTTCTATAATTTTAAGCTATACACAGTTTATAGTATTTTTTTTTT
>NW_011888868.1:4516059-4533517 GCF_000151845.1 Pteropus vampyrus | reverse complement strand
AAATAAAATTATTTAACAGAGCCAAAAATAGCATAACTATCTGATGGAACTATCTGTGTGTACTTCAGTTCAAGAAATTATACACATGAATTCATGATGATTATTGATGAAAATTAGAAAACTTGAAAGAAAGATTTAGTCTAGAAAAATAAACTTTGGAATATCTATTATGATTAATTTGATTCCTTTGTAGGGCTTTTGGTGTCTTCTCTTTTCTCCTGACAGTAAATATTTGCAGGGGGCAAGGACTCACTTGTAGCTTTATTTGTAGCTAAGGGAAGATATCTTCAGTAATGAAGGCAGCCTCTCTTAGTTGCAAAGGTAGATGTGGTCAAGAGCACAGGATTCTAGACTTTTCACCAAATGCACTTCCTCTTGGATAATATTCTCCTTCTGGATATTTGATATTCCATGCATCCAACCTCAACAACTGGATCAGAAGCAGATAAACTTTAGACAATTTAGTGCTTTCGTCAAGTAACTAAACCCAGAAATTTCTGGGTGGGTGTAAAAATAACTCTGAATTTTGAAAAAAAAAAAATCAAGATTTTTATATTCTCTTAAAAAGGAAAGAAAACTTACCTTAAATAATGAATTTTTTTTTTTTTGGTGTGTGTTGAAATACTAAAACAAGTAGCTATAACAATCATATTAATCCCTCTCTAGTCATAAGCTTATTATCTCAATGAACACTTTGGTATTTAGAAATCAAATGTTTTCATGTACATATAATGCAACAGAGATGGGAACTATAAAGGGAATATTTTCTTGGATGAATAAATGAAGGTCAGTATCGACCCAAACCCAGTGAGGTCAGAAAGAGAGCACAGAAATTAGAGGATTGCTTTGCCATTGCAGACTGCCACCGGGTTAGGAACCATAAAAAGAAAACTTATTTTCTGGCTATGTTTTGATGTCTGTCTTGTCAAGGAGGATGCCTATTTTTTGTATCTTTTGGTATCCTTGCTTTCTGACTTTGCCTACATGTCTTTGGAAAAATATACTTTCTGTATCCCTCACTTATCTTCTATGGTAAGTTTATCAGAAAATCTTGAGAACTTTTAAATTATTGCACCTTGTTTGAAAGTAAGAATTGCTGAAAAAATTCAACAAGTGAAAACACATGAAACATTTAAAATAGTAACAGCATAAAATATGTACTCAAGTAAGTTAGCTATTTAATATCAATTTATTGAATTATCTAGTGTTTCATGATCAGTAGGACAATGACTCAATATCTGAATCTGTCATTCAAAAAGTTATAATATCTAACCCAATCCTGTTTTATCAAATTATTTATCTTAGCTTAATTCCAAGAGTTCATCTTATCAGCCAGATTTGTTTGCAAACTAAATAAATAAATAAATAAATAAATAAATAAATAGGAATATGTAGTGTTCTTTCTCACAGCCTCACTTTCTTATGTCATTTTCCTTGCCTCTGTCGCTTTGTTTACTTCAATGCTTATTAAATCTTAAGTATTGTTCCTGGGCTAGGTCAAGTCCAAATTTTTACTGCTTACTTTAGGTCACATTGTTCTTTCTTGTTGAAATCTTAGATTACCTGCTATCTGCATTAGTAAATTTCTAGTAATATTACCCTTTAAATTTTTTATCTTTTTATTTTCATCTTCAAAGCTAAACGTTCAGGTATTTGAATAAATATAATCATTTTTGTTTTCTCAAGGTGTGCCTCTCCTAATATTTTTTATTGATACACATTAGTGATCATTCAATATTTACTGACATGACTTGGAAAAATGATGGATATGATAGGAAAAATAATTATACAGGAATCTAGTCTATGCATTGCCCCAGAATCCTTGATATATTTAAGCCTCAACTCTATGTTCAGTGAAAAGCCTTGACCACTGCTGATCTTTTCAGCTCTCTTGTTAATGTAATCATACTACATTATCAGAGTTAATTAACTCTCCCTTTCTTCTAGAAGATGATCCCACACTGTTTCGTTCTTCAAGCGTCTAGCACAAAATTCCCCTTCTCATCCTCAGTGATGATATTCTATTTCCAAATGAAAATAATCTGTAGAAATTCTACAGGTTCTCTCACACAGACCTACGAGCTCTCTGATGCATGCCCACCCAATTTTCCCAAGGAAATTCCACAAAGCTACTCACCGTTATGGCCTCTATTGTCCTCATTGAGGAAAGGACTACAACAATTGCAGAAAGAGGAGGCTCTGGCATCTCCCTACTTTTGAAATCAGATAAGATAGTGACTCAAATAAAATGATAGCTTTGGGATCTGACTTTCTGGAAACTGTACGGAAGGACTGGGTAACCCAACCTTAAAGTGTGAGGAATCAGTCACTTGGGAGTGAGCATTATCAAATGAAATATAGGATACGTGAAGGATACAAAGGTATATCCTTATCCCTTCCTTTATTGAAAAGACTGTTTCTAGTTACAGTGACCTTACAGGGCTTCCTCAGAAGATGTATTCATGAAATCAAGCAAGGGTCTGTGTTTTCCCAAGAATGTGCAAGCCACTTAATATTTGCTTTTCTTTCTCCCCTGCTTCATGATCCATCTTCCCCTCCCTTTGCTACTCTGAGATTGGAATATCCTAAAAGCCTCATGTCTCAGAGTCTATTTACTAGAGACCCTGCTCTATGACTTTCTAGACCATTACCAGCATTGCCATGAAATGGAAAAAGTAAAAAAAAAAATGTTAATTTAATAGGGAATTGGCAGTATCACAATTTTTTTCATGCATTTACAGAACTTAATGTTTGCAGTAGTTCTCTAAGATGTTATTGCCTTTCATAAATGAGGAAAATGAATCTCAGAGAGTTAAAAGAATATCCTCAAAATAGCATGATTTCAATCCAAAACTCATTAACCCTTGACATACTGCATTGCAAACAATACTTATGTGATTAAAACTTCCTTTTATTACTTGCACATCAATGTAAATGGCAATTTAGGGGCACATAGTTCTTGCATCCTCTCAGCAAAGGAGGCCTCCTGGATGTGTTTCTTCCCCAGAGGACTATGGGGCAGCACAAACCACTTTACAGAGCTTTCCATGCTTAAGTATTGTTCAGCATTTGGTGGTGGGGGGGGGATATTCTGATACTACCTTCATGCCCCTAAATGTCTCTAGATTTTTTGCCACTCTCACAAGCTGGTCAATTTGTGTGCTCTATAGATGATTCAGTATCTTCGAACAATCTGAATATAATCAGGTATACAACTTAATAGTTATTGACTATTTCCCCTCTAGACAGTTAAAAATTTCTAAATTATCAAAGGCATACTTAGTTTTTTATGAAATATCTGTGGGGAAGATGACTTCAAAGATTTCTCAGTAGCTAATTTGGAGGCAAATAACCTTTCCAGTCAGTTTTTGCTACTGTTGAAACTGAATTTCTGGGAGAATCAAAATTAATTTCTTTTTAGCATCTCTGCTGGGACACAATATAAACTTGCAAAGTATTATAATAGATTATCTGGCAGATGAATTTCAAAGCCACAAATAGTAATAGACTTATAAATTTAATACTAAGACCAAGAAAAAAATAAATTCTTGAAGCAATAGCTTGTGAAAAGCTGCTAATTGTAGCTAGTGCCTCAGAAAGCACTCACCAAAATGGGAAATATACAACATTGAGAGTTATGGTGAGGGTGGGAGAGGAAGAGAGAGAAAAATCAAATGTTGCTAGAAATACCATTTCATAACTGATGTGAATTGAGTACCTGCTCTGAGGCCCACACAGATCAGAGAGTAAATGAATTGTCCAAGATCCCTCTGTTATATAAATACAATAACAACATCTAAAAATAGACTTCTTAGCAAGCCCAAAGAAAGGCACTCCATACTTATTGCTCTCAGCAATTCAAAGTGGAGAACAAGCAAGGGGAGAAATTAGGTCAATGAAAAATTTGGGAGCAACTTATCACTCCTGTAACATATTCAACTCTATACATGAGAGGACCACGGCAGACACTGTTACCTCTCTGGGAAACAGGTGTTTTCCTTTCCATGAGACAGGATCTTAATTTTTTTCAGGAATTGGGAAGGAGAAGGCACATGCTTCAGGTGAGGCTATATCCATGTTCAGTCAAGGATACAAATGTGGATTAACCTAAGACAATGCATGGTCATTCTACCTTCTTTGGAAATGAAAGGATTTGAGATAAGTTTGGGTTAAAGTTTTGCCCAATAAGACAGAAAGTTCAGTCTCCTGGAAACATTTCTATCCCTCTTAAAACCTACGTAAGGGAGACACTTTTCTTTCTCTTATTTTTCCCTTGGCTTCATGAGGCTGTGATGCCTAAAAGAATAGGAGCCATCATACAACCATGAGAACAAAAACCTGAAGATCATGCCAATATGTAGGGTAGGCAGGGTGAAAATCTGGCACTGTTCTTGCAGGTTTATGAATTAACCACACTGGGAACCCTGGACTTCCAAACTGAGAAAAGAACTGTATTAAATGTTGTATTAAATGGGTCTCTGATACATGGTTTTGGTAATTAGAGCTAATGAATTTTTGTTGTTGTTGTTGTTCTATCTATCTTTTCTCCCTTCTATCCTTAAAGTGGCAGGAAAGTGATAGGGTAAAGAATAGAAATATTCTGTATCAGTTCATTCAGTGCAAAATATGTTTTCTAATCAATGGATGAGAAAGAAACATGATGCTAAAATATAAAGCAGAAAAAAAAAAGGCAGTGGCTGAGCAGCAATTGAGTAAATTAAGAGTCTGGCTTAAGAGATCCCTCTTTTACATAGGATTTATGTTTACTGACATGACAAATGTGGGAATCTTTGAAAAACACACAAAAGTGCACCCAATGAAATGGAGATACAACTCACTTATGAATCAGCTTATTTAGAGAAAGAAACATGGAGTAAGAAAAAAAGTCAAACTAGGAAGAAGTGATTGACCCTTGTCCCATTTTTCTCATGCAATCATGATATAAGACAGAGATTCTTCTCTGAACATAGTGATAATAATGCATGTTCTGTTCATCCTGAATGTAACACTAATGTTAAAATGAAATAATAAATATGAAAATACTTTAAAAACATAAAATAAATCATCGTTGTAACATGGTTATGACAAAAACATATTGCATTTATGGAATACTTAATTCATCACATTTGAAACTTACATTCCTGCAAATGAAATATATGGACATTATTTTTCAAATAAAAAAACTGAAGATCAGGGAAATTTTTATTTCTCTATATGTACTTAGCTAATCAATGGGTAAACTATTTCTAAACCACAATTTTATATCTATACAAACTTAGCAAAGACATCATCATTCTTTTATTTCTCTCTATATTTACTTTGGGCTTTTCCTAAATTGCTGTATATATTTTCCCACTTACAGTAAGATAGAGATTGGCCTATAGAGTTAATTTCAACCTATCTTTTGCTAATTTCAAGAGTGGTTGACTCAATGGAGGTGAATAAGAGCCAACAAGTATTTACTTCTTTATCCTTCAAGAACAAGGGGAGATTAGAACTTGCAAACACACTGGACATATTTCATATTCAGAAAGATCTTCTAGATGAACTTCTCCACATGTTTATTTGTAGGAATGCAAGTCTGTTTATTATTGATCTTATGACATGGGAAGTAGTTCATTTGTGCAGAATCACAGATTACTGAGTAAAAGACAAATTATTCTTTAGAAAGGTAAAACATAATGGCTTCAAAAGAAATTATTTTAACTTTATTTTATGTGGGTTACTGATATAATACCCTGCCAAAATATGATCTGGTTCTCTGGTGTTTCTATGTAATTGAAAATGAAGAAAATCTCCTTCCACGTAAAAGTTTTAAAAGAAGATACACATTGTATGCCTAGATGCATTTTGAATGAATATATTTTGTGTTTCATAAATTGATTCATATAAAATTCATATGTGTAAAATAATAAAAGAATAATTAATTTACATATTGAACTGTGATCACAAACTATCAGTGCTATAAAGTGAGTGATTATGTAAATCAAGTTCTGGTGAGCATTTTATACACTACCTAGTAAAGCTGAACATGAGTTACTTTATGATCATGCATTTCTTCTCAAAAAATAAATGCATATGTACAAGTTATATATACTCTAAAAAGTATGTACATAAATTCATATAAAAACAATATTTATAAGTATCCAAGTGCTCATTTAAAAGTAAAGTGGAAAGATAAAACAGATCTCACTGACATGGCATGTGCAAATAAGTCAAATACAAAAGAGAGTGCATAGATGATTTTATTTATGTAAAGTTTAAGGACAGACAAATTTTACCTATGGTGCTACCTAGAAGTTAGAAAGTATTTTTTGGAAGTTTTAGAAATATTAAGTGGTAGGGGTTATGCGGGAATGTCTGGGCTGTCAGAAATGTTTTCTTTTATCAATCTCTGTACTATACATGTTTATAAGAATTCTCAATACTGTATATATGTTTAGTATTAATTGGATATGAAATGTTACAGTATTAATTGGATATGAAATAAAAATAATTTGGTCAGTACTCCTGAATTTACTATTCTGTATTTGAGAGAAAAATTGCACAGATTTTGTTTCACTAGATCCTTTAAAAAGTTTTTGAGTAGGAAATCCTGTGTGACCTGATTTGTTTCCCATGACTGGCTCTGCAGTAACTAGCGGAAACAGACTTTCCACTTCTCTGTAAATTACCACAGATAGCCAGCATTAATTTGAAACTAATTTTTATGCAAATTTATAATAATTTGCTTCAATATTTGCCTTAGTAAATGAAAATACACATTCACTCTCATTTTTATTAGGAAAATACTATTGATTGTTTTCAGTTAATATAGTTTTCCTCCACTTGGAATGGTTTCAAATCTATAATTACACACCAAAACTAATAGTAATTAAAATAAGATTATTTAGGTATAATAAATGTTGCATTATGGGCTGCTTTTCTTAATTTACAGAAAGAAAAACATGAAATCTTTAATGACTTCATTTACGAATTCATTGGCTTTTATGGACATGATTTTGTAATTTTGGTTTATCATGCACAGCGTGTGTGGAGATCTTTGAACCAAACACTGTTTCATAGTTTCCTTTAAACAGCTTTGCTCTGAGGAATAATAGCTTTATTTAGGAAGGTATTTTTAAATTATTCTTTTTTTTTATCTTACTAATGTCCTTAACTGTATTCTAATGATTTTGATTTCTAGATATTAGAAATTTCAGAACTCTAATTTAAACAAATATTTTATTCATTCACCCTTTCTCATTGCACAATCTACTGATTTAAGAAAGGTTTATATATTTATCTATTGTTACATTTATTAATTTATTTGTTTTTGCCAAAGGGCATTGATTCTTGATTATCTAAAGATTATTTTAGTCAAGTTAACTTAGTTGGCTGGAGTGTGTATTAATGAAGTCAAGTTTTGAGGATTTATACCAGAAATAGACTTTACCCACAAGTCGAATGAGCTGTCCTGTAGATAGCTTGTAGGACCCCAGGAAATTAGATTTCTTCATTCTGTTATATATGAATGAATGACTGAATAGCTGATAGATAGATGAATAGAAAAAAAATGATGATGATGATGATAGATTAGATAGATAGATAGATAGATAGATAGACAGACAGATGATAGATCGATAGATAGATAGACAAAATTAAACCACTTTCTCAGTTGAGATGTCTAGCTGCAAATGTTTTTTTTTTTCAGAATGCCAACAGCATTGATAATATATGTCATGCATTGCAATATATATTATATGCTTTTCAATTTATTATTCCAAAAAAGAAATGTCAAATTAAGAGCCTAAACTATGGCATACACTGTGAATAGTGCTTAACACATGGGGACAAATATGACACAGTGGGATATCTCAGATAATTCATAGCTAATTGAAGGAGGGAACTGTGCGTGAAGATGCATTAATCAATAATTAGCATTTAGAGTGCACTAGAAAAATTACATGCAAGAAGAGATGACAGAAAAGAGGAAGTGAATAACTTTATGGTAATACTTATGGGTAGGTATGAAAATCAGGCAGGGCTTTTTGAGAAAATCAGTCTTTATGACAGAACACCTTTCAATTTCTCTACTTATTATTTCCATTCTTCTTTTCTTTCAGTCCTAGTAGAAAACATTTTTGGAGTGTGTGTTCTCACATTCTTTAGCACTTTTTCATTTCTATATTTCTATAGTCCCTTCCATACCATTCTCTCTTTTTTTTCTTTATTTCTTTTTTCTTAATCTGGGAAATTCTTAGTTCTCTCATAGTTTTTGAAGAACAGTAATAGCAAAATATTTTCTTATGTCCACCTTTACTATATCATTTGTTCTGTTTAAGTCCTTCCTTACTTAAGAAGTTGAAAATTAGTCTGAATATTCAGTTTCTACATCTTCACCTTCTCTTTAGTTCTTAGACTACTGTAGTACAAATGTTGATTTTTACTAAGGTCACCAATAAGTCTCATTTTAAAAATACCTTGAGAATTTTTTGCATTTTCTGAAACTTTTTGATGCTTTGCTAGTGCTGCATCTTCCTTTATCTTTGAAAGAGATTCTTTCTTTAGAGGCCAAGATCCCCTCCAGAATTTTCTCCTATGTCTCAGAGGAATTTTTTTCATTTTTTCCTGATGGTATTTACCTCTGTTTCTCCCTAAATGTTAGAAAGACACTTTGGCCTTAACTCTTCTCAATATACATATTCTTGAGTTAAACTACTATTTCTATGGTTCTTGAAAGTTTGTCTTTAACGTATGTCACTCAACTGTTCTCCAGATTTTGGAAAATGTTTTTGAAACACACACACACACACACACACACACACACACACACACACACACATAAACACACTCGGTAGAGGACCATTGAAATCATGTTTTAAAAGATAAATAAGATGTTGGCAAATGAAATAAGGATAGAAAACTATACTTAGTAGAGAAAAAGCGTATGAAAATAAAGTTAAGCCTGGAGATATGAAATAGCATTTTGTGTTGGAAACTATAGTTTCCTTGTTAATGTTAAAAATCAGTGTCATGGCAAGAAAAAATGTCATAAAGATAAGGAGAACCCAAATTAAGATTTAAACCAAACCAAACAAAATGTGTAAAACATCCTAAAGAGTTTGAATTAACTAATCAATTAATTAATTAATTAATTAATTTTTAATCGTGTCGGAGACACAGTTTGCAAATGCAGAGTTTTAGAAAGACAACAACTAGAATCTGCTCTGGTAGCTATGTTGAGGAGTGTGATAGATGGAAATAAGACAATATAAGGGAGCCTAGAAGTAGTTGGAAGCTCCTTTGCCTCCAATGCTATCATTTTCTATTCATCAGCCTTCTCTGTGAGGACCATGGTGTTTGTTGTCTTCTGAATCTTTATAACACTTCACATAAGGCCCAGTCTATATTGATTGTCAATCTTAGTTGTTTTTTCCCCATTTTGATATTAGTCACTAATTCCCCAGAGAAATAATATAAACTTTTGAATAGCACAAGCTGTCAGTCAAGCAAACCAACAAATACAGTTTTAGAGTATTCCAATAGACATTTATTATATGCATGTATTGTTGCACTAATATGCAACAAACCTACAAAATATGCAAGAGAATTTTTTAAATGATAAAATAAAGCAGAAATTAAATATTTGAAAATAGTGATTGTCTTTTTGTTATAAAATGCCTTTAACTTAAAAATATGTATTTACATTGATTAAATATATGTGATTATTTCATATATGTGACACACATATATACATATATGTAATTGTATATTCTTAATTGTTTTTGAAAATATGACTTTAACTTTTTGATATAGCATTTCAAAGAGCTGGTTCTAAGTTCACTTTATTTTGATATTGTTTTTAATGATCGTCATATATGAAAAATACCTTTCACTAAAAAAAATTTACACAATGTCCACTTAGGTGAGGTTCTTGTTAATAATAGTGGTTAAGAACTAGTAATCATATTTCAACTAGATTTTATGATTTGAATACTTTTGCTAACTTTTTGTTATATATGAGTAGACCCTCATTTTTTTTAATTTCTATGTTTCAACTGACAAATTCACATTAGAATTAGAAGTGTCAGTTCTGCCAATTTTTATTGTTGGTTTAGCTTACAATAATTAATATGATCTTCAATTTATAGTTTTCTTTTATAGTATCTTTTCAAGTTACATAAATATTTTGTAAAAATATTTTAGTTGAAATTAGACTCTATAGTTTGTAAATTTATTTAACCAGAGACATAAAAATTACAATACATTGCAATCTGCTAAAAGTAAACAATAGGATGAGAACACCGTTCTTTACCCTCTGTCCTTTGAACTTCTGTCCAATATAGCCCAGACAAAATGAACACTTTTAAAATATAATTTCAAAAGTAAAACACAAAACAGAAAACGACTCTTCTACAAATGTAAAATAAACACCAGTCAAATTTTTTTCAACTCATTAATTCACAATATAAATATAAATAGTAAAAGGAAAAGGTGGTTTAAAGGACAGTTAAGGAGCTGAGAATTTATTAGCAGTTTAATAAGAATGAGAGAATAAAGCAACATAATTTGGTTACGTATCCTATGGGGCAATAATCCAAATCTCTCAGGATTACCATCTGTATCTATCATTTGCATTTCTACTAGGAAAAAAAGGTTAAAAATTAGCATTCAACCACATGAACTTTAGGAACTGTAATAAAATAAACTAAAATAAACTAACTCTAAGATACCAAAGTCCAGTATAGCACAATCAGAACCACTAATTATCAATGATCTATTTTCTTCAGGAGCTGTTATCTGAATCAGCAAGACCATAAACAACATTTTGTACTACATATTCTTGAGATAGAGAAAGAAATAAAATTTGCAATTATTTTTATTATATAGGCCATAATATTTGACTGTGTGCTCTTTGAAAGCAAAAGGTTCTATCTTATGTGCAGAAATACATAGACAACAGTCAAAACAAATAAAAATACATATGAAACAAACATATCACACACACACAAACTCCCTGGAAGGTAATGCAGTAGCACAAAGAAGAAAATTGAGGCTATGTACAGAAGTTTGTCTTTCAGAATTCTATTGTTTTATCAACAATTTATTGTGGATCTATTTTGTGATTGTTTGGGAAACAGATAGTAATCTGTATCTTTAGTATGTCATCTTACTAATCTTTTTTATGAGGGAGAGAGGTGCAATAAGGCATAGAGGTAACATAATAGTTGTCTGTAGGTTTAGTGTGACACAATAGAATATGGTCAAATCTTTAAATCTTCCTGGGCATTAGTTAGGAGAGACTTCACTGAAGAGAGAACACTTGAAAGATTAGAAAATATTTTGATATTTTGATATCTTGAAAGATTAGAAAATATTTTCCAGGTGTACAAAGTAGAGAAAGACATGCAAATTGTACCTGTCAATGCAGATAGTTATGTACTGCAAACAGCATTATGAGTTTGGGAAAATATATGTGGTTCTGGGTGAGAGATGGAGTTTGAGGAAAAGGGAAGCTAGAGAAGCTCACAGTGAACAGAATAATGAGGAAAATCTTTTGTACTTTGTCAATGACAAACCTATTCTAACACACTGCAGTCCCAGGTCAAGAAAAATGGAAGAAGTAACAAACAGTAGCTACTTCCATTAGAATTACTAGTAGATTTTCATTATAATGCCCTGATTGACCTTTGACATAGAGGTTACTGTCAATGCTATTAGCTTGGCTCCTTCTAACTTCCTACCAATTTTTATAAGTAATAATCTTTGTTATTGTTGTAAGCTGATGAACAGATTAAAAATTGAGCTCAAAAATGCATTAACTTTTTGTTCTTAATTAGTATTACATGCTCTTAATTAGTATTACATGCTACCGAGTGTTTGTGATGGAACTGTGAGAACAGTGGTTAAAAAAAAGAAAAAAACATTGTTCTATGAAAACTGGATTATACTCCACACTTAATCAATTTAGATGAATTATTCCATCTCTTCTTGTCAGTCTCTTTGTCAATGAAATAAAAGTTAAGAGTTGCAAACACAGAACACCATTCAAAGCTTCTTATATTTGCCCTTAAGAGTTAAGCTCTGATGGCTACACATATGCAAATGAGAGAGTGCTTTCCCAGTGTAAGTATAGAATTTATCTTAATAGATAACAGGTAGTTATTTAACTAAAAGCCAAAACTATTTCAAAGAAATAGGCAACCATAGGACAAGTAGATCTTTCATAGCCAAGTGGGCGATTGCTTCTCCAAGGATTGTTCATGACAGGAGAGACCACAGTGTGAGTGAAAGCATCAAACCCTCACTATCTGGAGCAGACAAATATTTTAAACACTTATCTATTAGCTTTTGTTTCAAAGCTTCTGCTACCCAGCACCTTTGAATTGTAATGTGATTTCACAACTCTCTCCACATAGAGAGAAGAAACTATGAGCTAAAAGGTAAACTTACATTTCCTAAGAGTTGCATTTCTAATACATAGTGACAAAATTGGCGGTCAGAGCTAAAATCCTGGCCTCTTATAAGCCTAGTTATGTATGCCCTTCTCTGAGCCTACCATTATAAAACTGATCTCATCTTTTTTTATTAACACGGCCAAATCTCTGTGCAGGTTAAGGAAGACTAGGCAATTCTTGATAAATGACCACATCATCTTCTGAGTGAATTACCTCAGTGGCAGGCTTACCCCAGAGTTATATACATGTTTTTTGTTTTTTGTTTTATATTTCAGGAGCAACTTCATCTGTGTTCATTATCTAGTATGGTTAATATGAGAGACGGTTATATTGAAAAGTAACATAAATGAGGTATTCCTCCCAATGGTTTTTAAATTTTATCTTAAGATATAATGAATGCAATACAATTAATGCATTCATAGCCTCTAACATTTAAACTGCTGGTATTTATAATTTAAAAGAATAAATGATTATTCTACTACTTTAATAAAATATTTTCTTATTTAAGAAGTTTTCTATAAACAAATACTAAAATTAAAAAAAAATAAGTGTAGAATTTTGATCACCATATTAGTAAATTGATATGAAGAAAATAAATCACATGGTCAGATATTAAATTAGTTATCTCTTTAACCCAGATTTGATCCAAGTTCTGCAATCTTTCAATTTTACCAAAGAATATACCTTTTGGAGAACTTTGTATGTGCAGAAACACATTATACCATCATAACTTTTAAAAATTCTTTAAATAAATTATTCCAAATTTGGAAATAAGGTGATTATGGATAGAGACATACCCTTTAGATATCAGATGGTAGTTTAACAGGCCCAACAAAAGATTATTTATTTCTCTCCAAGAATGTACTTGGGCCTGATTTTGTAATTTACTTCAGATGCTCTTTGACTTACATGGGGTTATGTCCCAATAAATCCTTCAAACGTTGAAAATATTGTAAGTGAGAAATTCATTCAATACACTTAACCTGCTAAACATCATATATTACTAGCCTTGGAGAAGATAAAATTCAAAATTTGAAGTATGGTTTCTAAAGAATGCTATCACTTTTAAACTGTTGTAAAATAAAAAGAAAAATTGTAAGTCAAACCATTGTAAGTCAGCTGTCATTTGAATTTTATTAGAGCTCAATATTATGAAGTTGCATGTTTACCTATATATTTCTTTTTGGCTTATATTTATATTTAAGACAAGATTATATTCTATTACCTCATATGGAATTAACAAAATTTTATTCAAATATATATTTTAATACTGTGAGTTCCAAGTTCCTACTCAAAAGCTCTTGGAAGTAGCTCTATTATTTTTTTCTAGTCCGTTCATTGATGATTTGAGTAAATTTTTGACCTGTGAATTAGTTGCTGTCATTATACTTGTTGAAACTCATGTTTCTAACTTTTTAAATTTTGAGCCAATATATAGAAAATGTTTATAACAGTGTTTCACATGCAGAAATGTTAATAATTAATATTATTCTCTTGGTAGTATAACTTAGGGGTTAAGGATATGAATTTAGAGTGAGATATATTGAATTAAAATCTTAGCTTTAGGTCATATTCATTATGTGAATCTGGACATGTCCCTTAACCTCTCTGAATTCCCATGATTATATATTACACATAGTCATAACAACTATTTTTGTTTGTCGTGTGTACTAAATAATATAAAGTATTTTAAAGTTCTTGGCAAAAGCTAGACACTCACTAAGTGCTCAATATATATTGACTGCTGTTATTCAACTAAAAGAAACTTCTTGGGATGTGGATGTTATAAGCAATAGCTATGATAGATTGTGAAGTTCCATAATTGCAAGAGGGTGAGAGATGACAAAGTATCCACTTATACATCTATTGCTATAATAACTACAGTAGAATTGCCTGTGTTTTAATGGAGGATTCCCCCATCAATGAAGTAAAATTGGTGAAGAAACATTTCCTGTTCCCTTAATGTGTGAATTTCTGAACTGGATTTTCTTAAGTGAAAAATTTCTACTCCTAAATTTTTTTTAAGTGTACTCTAGTTCTGAAAAGACAGGTTGGAAATTGCTCCTAGGCACTAGACATATATTGCAAAGTGCAATATTCAGTGAACCCTTCAGAATCTGCTTAATAATGAACCCTTGCATATTGACATGAGGCTAATACAGGTGATCTATTGATTATAGTCCTGCTGAAATATGAACTTTTTCTGCATAACCAAGTGTCCTCAAGTAAGAAATGTGGACTCTCTGCCTGGACCAATTAGCAGGTTGTATGAATTTGACTTGACCTGTTACTTCCTGTAGTTAGTTAATATTAATATCAAAGAATTGAAAATGCTCACTGAATTTTCCTTTTCTAGTTTTATGTATTTATTTATGGCTTTGCTTTTCTGTAAAGCAAGTAAAGAAAGAGCGGCCAAGGGCCAGTAACTGTGCTCGAGATTAACTGCTGATGAACACTTAGAAACGCAGTGCTAGTCAAACTGGGAGTGGGATTCAAATAAATAGTTTTTGACTCAGGTTAGAAAGATTATAAGCAGGAATAGCAGCAGCATAAAGAAGGAATGAGCAAACTTGGCCTTCATGCAGACTACATTGAACATGCTTGGAGAATTTTTAAACCTCAATTAGTTTTTATTTAACACTCAGCATGTTCCTAGGCTTCTCCTTTTACTGCCAGCTAGTGTATGCAAAAATTCTCAACTCTAATATTACCCTAAAACAAGAGCAATTAAGAAGGCAGACTACCACCATGCATGTATATGTGTGTAGGAGTGAAAGCACACACTGTTGAAGATACTCCAATCAGGAAAGTACTCTGAATAAGAGAACGAAGACAACATGAATGACAGAATAATAGTACCTCAAAATATCCACATGCTAATTTCCTCAAAACTGGGGCTATATTATCTTTGCAGGTAAGATTCAGTTACACATCCTGACCAGAGGAGATTATCCTGGATATCCAGGCTGGCCCAATATAATCACAAGGGTCCTTAATGTGGAAGAGGGATACAGAAGGTGTCAGAGCAATGAGATGCAGGAAAAATTTGACTCACTTTTGCGAACTTTGAGGGTGGAGGAAGGGGAACACAAGCCAAGGACTATGGGGGTGCTCTAGAAGCTGGAAAAGGAAAGGAAAAGGATCCTACGAAGAGCCTAAAGAAAAGGACACAGCCATGTTGACCCCTTGATTTTAGCCAGTGAGATCAACATGGGACTTCTGACCTACAAAACTGATAATAAACGTCTGTCATTAAAGTCTTTAAAAAAAAGAAAGTGAATTCTGATATTTTAGAAAAAGTGAACGATATTTTGAAGGAGACAGGCTTAAGTTTATACCATTGTGTTATAATATATGCTCTATTACTTTGGAGAACATTTTAAACTATCCAGGCTTAATATCCTCATCTTTAAAATTGTAACGATACTACCAAAACTTCCAGATATGCTGTTGGGACCAAACAAGAGCAGAAGTGTTGAGATGATTTAGGGATAATGGATATGAAAACACAATTCTCGACACTCAATATATAGCTAATTGATGTTAGTTTCCTTTCATTAATTTGTATCAGTGCTCCCTACTAATTAATCTTAATTAATCCACTTTATTGTTCCCTAATAATTAACATAGAACTTACTTCAGACTTGTTGCATATTTGTTACTTGAAAGAGGTCTCTCAAGATATGTGGCTATTTAAAACATCTAATTCTGCCTTGAGACACTCTCACAAAGAAGTCCTTAATGCTGTAATGAGTGTTTCTAGGTTGATGGTGTATATGACTTATCTAGAACAGAAATGTCTCTAGAAGCCCCACCATCAAGTTTCCTTTTTAACAGCAGTTGTTTCTAAAAATCATGTCCTCCAAGGGATATAATTTTTGCTTCTAAGAAAAATTTGTAAGCTGAGTTTTACACAAGGGGTTGGAAATTTAAGTGGAACATGGTCTATTGAAAAATAGTGCAAATTTTCTGGTTCTACATAAGCAAGAAGACAAGTTAGACTGAATCACCCAATGTATTTCTGTCAATAATTCAATAAAGGAATGTCTCTGGTCAAGTTTTGGCAAGACTTCTACTTCCACCTTCCAAGTCTTTTTATTCCCTTTAGTTGAATCATGAGTCAGTCCAAGAGTAATTTAATAGATTCCAAAAGTGTACATTCTCCCTTATTTCCAGAATCTCTTCACTGCCTTAACCTAGATACTTTTGTCTGCTAAATCTAAATGAGCCCATAGTCTTGCAGTTGACATTATAGTAGTCATCACCTATATGCATGCAAACTCTTCAATTCAGTAGTTCTTTACTTACTTATATGTATTGGCTGGATCTTATAAAATATTCTGATTTACTTTTTCCAATTATCCCTTAAGAAGCTAGACATTTCTAAAGTGTAACTAATTGATAATATTGCCAGGAATTAGATCTAATGGGATTACATTGTGATACATCTGACCTGATAGCCAGTGATGGAGAGAGGAAATTTTGAAAGAGAAATTGCTATGAATTAATGATAAATTAAATCTGAATGTATATACTTGGTTTTGGATTTCTTTTAAAGCAGATCAACTCACCAAATGCCAAAACCACTGGTCCGTAAATTATTTTCTTTGTTCCAATATGTTTTTATGTCATTTTTATCCTACACATACCATTGGTTATTTGCTTTAAGTTTAACTTTCTATGTGGCCTTCTGGCCTGTCATACAAGTGGTTACTTCACAGTACTGTCATCCTGATTCTCTGCTTAATCTGGTTCAGTTTATCCTTTGTTGTGCCAAATGAAGTCTTTTGTATTTTTTTTCCTAATAAAAAATCCAAATCTCTTTTCTTTCTTAAATGCCTGATCAGCACTGATTTCCCATGAGTAGATGGAAAATAAGGAAATGAAGCACATAAAAACAGACCAGAATCACAAAATGCTTTCTCTTCCAATAAACTGACTAGCCAAAGCAAATGAAACTTGTTTTTTTATTTTTTCCATATATCTCCTCGTCAATTGCTTTTAATAGTACTTTTCAT
>NW_011888868.1:4508060-4514004 GCF_000151845.1 Pteropus vampyrus | reverse complement strand
AAATATAGTTTTTAAAAGATAACCATGCTCTGTATAAATGTCAGAGGGTGTTCACTGTAGCAGAGGATCTCAATAATCAGTTGGAGAAGATGATCCATCTTGTGAATGTCCATTGTCCTTTATTGTTTATTTGTTGTTTATATTTTATTTTTTCCAGATTAATTTATATGTAATTGATCCATAAGTTTATATGAGTTTAAGATGTGCAATGTGTTGATTTAATACACTTACATATTACAAAATGATTCCCACCATAGCATTAGCTAACATTTCCATCACATCACATAATTACCATGATGTGTGTGTGTGTGTGTGTGTGTGTGTGTGTGTGTGTGTGTGTGTGTATGTGTGTGGTGAGGACATTTAAGATATATTCTTTTAGCAACTTTCAATTATATAATATGGTATTATTAATCATAATCAAACCATCTGGTACTTGTTAATAGGGTCCATGGGAAAAATGGACAAGGTAAATGAAATAGAGTCTTGCATGAGTTCAACAATTTTAATTTCCCGAACTGGAGTTGATTTGGTAGACACCACTGGTGAGGGCCTAAACCTCCAAAGACAAAGGCCAACACTGAGTCCCTGATTGGTACCATCTACTAGAGAGATATACAAGCCACCTGATGGGAAGATGATTATTTTGATTCCTTTATTTATGGAGAAGACAATGATTTCCCCTTGGGAAAATATGAACTATTGAAAGTGATTTATGTTCTTATCACATAAGACTTCTGCAGCACCAACAATATGCCTCGTGAATTATCATGGAATTCCGCACATGATTAAGAAACATAACAAAAGTCTCAGATCTATGGAATTAACTGGCATTTCCTTGCCATAAACAGATCGGTGACTAGGAAGCCAGCTGGAAGTTTGTACCCTGAGATGGTGAGGAGCTTTTTTTCAATATACGATATAAATCCTAAACCAGCACCCAGTATCTAGTACTGCTCCCCCATAGTTAGACTACCAGGCAGAGTAAGTGAGAGCTCTACCTCTCACTATTACATCTGATTCAAGTTAAATATTGTTTGCTTCTTGTCCCTGCAACCACGGACTCAATGAGTTTAAAGTTCCTGGTGACTAAGAGGGAATCATGCCATGATGGAATAGTCACAGTTTTAATAAATTGAATTTTGAGAATGAAATTGAGCTTTTGGGGTTCTTCATGCCCCTGAATTAAGAGGCATGGAAGGGAGCCATCTGACATGGTGATTGACCATGATTATCATGGAGAAACTGGATAGGTACAATGCACTGGGTGCAAGAAGGAAAATGTGCACATCTGGAGGGATTTATTTGAGTACTTTTGAGTACTTTCTTATTTAGTAATAAAGGAGAAAAAGCAATAGAGGACAACCGTGACAACCTCTCCCAAAAAACAAAAACAAAAACAAAACACCACTTCTATGTATTTGGATCCTTGGGCTGGCCAGAAAGAGAGAGAGAAGGCCACTGTAATTATCAATTAGGCTATCTATACAAACAGCGACTGTAATGGTTATGTGTATGTTACTTAAATATTTCCTACTCCCTTATTTTTCTACTACTTTATATGAAGAACACTGTAATATCATATGATGGAATGAATAAATGTCACCTTGATCTAATACATTAATTGATGGGCTTTGATTGTATTTTTTCATATACTTTTGAGTTTTTACATCTAAAGAAATAGAAGAGCAATGCTGCAGAAGAAGAAGTGAACTGTACTGTTAATTTTTCATTTGTGCTTACAAATCCATTCTCCTTTGGTCTTCTTTGTGCCCTGGGAGGCTGGCCTCTACTGTCTAGTTATTCTGAACATTTTGTCTTCTGGCTTCCATACCCACAAGAAATCAGAGGATGACATTATTCTCTGAGCTCTACCTCAGCAAATTTGTGGCCAAATTTTTCAGTTCCTATAATTCCTGTTGGACAGCATTTCTAGCATACCTATTGTCTTTTGGCTTTCCAATAAGATTTAGGGCTCTTAATAGCTTCCTGCTATTATGTAGTACTAGGCACTAAATATGCTTTCTTGGTATTTTTAACACCCCCAGACCTCTATCAACAGTGCATTTATAAAGATCTAGTCAAGCAAACCCTCTGAGTATACTATATGTTTCCTGAAGGGATTCTGTGGAAATTCCAACTACTATTGAATTCTATCTGTTCACGTTTTAAGATATTTGCATCTTCTGTGATAACTGAGATAGGTCTGTTACTTACTTTGTGGTCAATTTTTGTCAAATTTTGCTACTATGTTTCTAGATCACATCTAGATCACTATGCTTCTAAATCTCATTGATTGTTATAACTTTTTTATTTTAATACAAATGTCCTAAGAAGCTGCAAGAAATAAGACAGAGATACCAGCATAATGATTGTTTTTTTTTTATATCATTTCCTTCACAAATTCTCCTTTTTTTTTCCATGATAATCTGCTCTTTCATTTGTTTTATATTTCTTTATTTCTCTATTTCCTTGTATCGAATATGTTTATTCTATAGTGCTTTATGGTTTAAATGTGTTGTTTTTTTAACTTTTATAATGTTCACCTTCAAGTTTTGTGTGTTTTATGATTCTCACTCCTGATGAATTGTTTGCCGTCTAGTCATCTGGTATGTAATTTCTATACATGGGTATATAATCATATTTACCAGCAGCTTTTTCTTCAGTGCCCCTCCCTTTTGCCTGTGAAAGTTTTCTACAACTTGGATGAACTGTGTCTCTGCTGGGAACATATCACCAAAGATTTCATGACAATATTTATAAAATATCAAGAAAGAAAAAAAAATGATTGTAAAAAACGTCTAGGAGGAAGTAGGGCAAACAAAACACAGAGAAGGGAAAAGGCAACGAGTAGCTAAAGGACAGTGAAGAACTTCTCATCTGGAGTATAAGTGAATGTGTGAAGTTGGATAGAGAAGATAAGAGATTTTAGGTCTTAGTAAACCTTATCTATTCAAAAGAATATTTTTGAATATTATGTTAGAGCAGCAAATACAAGATATAAGCAATAACAGAAATATGCCAGCATGTAAGTAAGGTCTGAGGGTTTGAAAAGTCATTTATGTTGATTTTCTTTAAACAGCAGCTCTACTATAACAAATAGCTAGTTCCCCACTCTTCTGATAGACCATTGACATCCAACCAGAGAACACACAATTATCTATTCTATTATGAATTTGAATTCACAAAGAGGAGTGGTATTTATCAACAACTGCATTCTGAAATTTTACTCTTCAAAAGCAATTATAATTATTATTGTTATTTTGCATTCATATAGGTGTATTTTATTTATAAGAGCTTTACAATTATGTTTGTGTGTTTGTTTTTATTTGCTTTCTTTTTGCAGCCCTGTGAAGTGTGTCAGTATCATTAACATTATTGTGTAGATTAAACATCTGAGGCAATTAAGATTTGAAGGGAATTTCAATTTAGTTTTGGCTTTGGAAGAATGATTTACAGGTAATGAAAGGTCCATTTAAAAGTGAGGTGGGTTTACAGAAGATAACAATGAAAGAAAAACAAATATATATTGCTTCTAGTAAATTAAGATAAGCCCCATTTCACATGAAAAGCATTTTAAAAGTATGAAGCTTCTTTTTCCATTAATCAGGAGAATATATTGCATCAATATATGGCACCTGTTTAGACCAAAGGCTTTTTATACTTGGAGAATTGCGCTCAAATTCTAACATATATGTAATTCCTCACTTTTAATATGAATTCAACAAAACTTCAGACAATAATTTAATAACATATACAGAGTTAGGCAAATATGTGCAACAAACACAAGAGAAATTTACTAAGCCATTATTTCTGACAAATCAATAAGAACCTCAGAAGTCACAATATTAGAAAAATGGTGCTACTGAATAGCTAATTCCCAGAAGATATGCAAATATCAATACTGTGAATAGTGCTGTGGAAAATAAGACTATGGATTGAGTGTTTAACTCTGTGAACTGAACTTTAGAAGGAAGAAGGTGGAGTTGGTAGGTGGCAAATCATCACATATATCACATGCCAAAATGAAAGGTTTTTTTTTTTTTTTTGATACCTGAGCACATTCTTCATTGCTTACCTAAAATGACACAGTTTGCATGAGAGAAGCAGCACAGACTTTGAGGTAACAAGACCTTTTGACACTAGAGAAGGACTGATAGATTTCGCTCCAGATCACCTACCTAAATCTAAATCTGCAAAAACATTCTTTACAATCCAAACATAATGTAAGGACAGAAAATAAAACTCCAAATAACCTGTGACTATAGCAAAACTAGGAGACACAGAATACTACAAATTTTAATTCACTTAAAAATAGGTAAATTAAAATCTGAAATTGCTAGAGCCAGGTCTGGAACATTCTCAGGAAAAAGTTGAGACAGAGTACACTGAAAATGGAACATTCTGTGAGGTCTGGGAAGTGGTCCTGGTTCTGATAACCTCATACACACAGGAGAGGATCCAATGGGAGTGGGAGAGTAATTCAAACATCTCTGAGACCTTATGAATCAGACTACCATCCACTGAGGCTTAGAAAGTGTGAGGGATAGAGGAGGTCCTCATGGAAGGCAGAGATTCTGGGGTAAGGGGAAATTATCTAAAGAAAAAAATATATGTCTACGGACTTGGCAGAAAGAAGAAATTGAGAGCTATAAATTAACGGATCTACAAAAAATTGTTCACACATAAATATAAGCCCCTCTTCTATGAAAAAAGAAAAAAGATTACAAAGTCCCTCATCCCTTCAATAAGGAAAATAAATAATTCAATAAATAAATTTTGCTTCAATAAATAAACATTGCTCCAACAAAAAAGTATGGATTTTGGTTAAGAAAATAATAAGCCAAGTCATATTTTTACCAATCCCAATAATGCATCAGATGTTATTAGTCTGAAAAATTTCAAACACATATAAAAGCATAAAAAGACAAAATCATAAATAGCTTATGCTAATGATAAAAAAAGGAAAGAGTGCCAAAGTGTTCACTGTTAAAAATACTACCCTTAAATATCAACCACAAAACACATACAAATATAGTAAAACAAATTAAGTGCCATTAAATAGCCAATTGAAGATTTTAAAGAATATCTAATTTAGAAATTCAAATCCTCAGAATACAAATAAACAATGGAAGGAAAATATAAAATAAAAGATGATAGAACTAAGAAAAATTGAAGAAAATGACTGAATTATCTGAGACATGGAGGCTGAATTACAAGATCCTAAAGAAATAGGTTTGACTTAAAGTGTAAGTTGACATTAACAGGATAAATGAAAGCATGTAAAAATTTAAAAGAAGTAATTTACCATAGAAGTAATAAGAATTGAAAGTAAAGTAAAAGAGAGAATAGGTACGCGTCACACATATACAAAGTATCTTGGGAAAAATATCAAATTAACGTATATGTAGAGCTATTATTAAAAATTATGACATAAAAATAAACTCTCTATAAATAGATAGTGGGGAGTGAAGATCTATATGTTAAATGGGTCTATGATTTACCTGAGAAAATGGGCTGGTCGACTACAAAACACATCTTAGTAGAACTAATAGACTTTACAGATATTTTTAAAATGTTTATTTAGCCCCCCTGCCCCCCCCCACACAAGCTACATGAGCAAAAGAAAATGAGATAAAAGTAGATTTTGTAAAAGCATCACAGAAAGCAAGAAAACAGGAGAAAAACATTTCCAAGAAACTCAAAGAAATATCTGAGCCAAAATGTTCATGGATCTAGAAAGAGACAAACAGTATAATAATTTCCTTCTTCCAGTCATTACCCTTGCTAGTGTTAACTACTATCTTGATTTCTATCCTCAGAGATTACTTTTGCTTTTTTTTAAATTTTATGTATATAGTATGCAATATGTCACTTTTAGCTTCTTTTGCTCAACACCATGCTTATGCGATTTATTTATGGTTATGGCAGCACTAATTTATTT
>NW_011888868.1:4502230-4507114 GCF_000151845.1 Pteropus vampyrus | reverse complement strand
TGTAGAAATAATAAGACTGTATAAAACTGCCTGTTATGTTACAACTGGAGCTCAGCCTTTAGATAGGAATCTGCTGAGCAGGTGCCAACATTAATAATTGCTGCTTCCTGCTTATTGCCTCGGTGTCCCAACTTTCTGTTCGAGAATCCTATAACAGTGCTGATAATGCCAAGGTCAAAAGACAAACTATCTGTGTTATCAGTGGTCTAGAAATTTCTTTCCCCTTACAATCCTCCACCCAAAACTCCCCTTCCCATCCTTAGATATGAGGTACATGTGAAACCTCAGACAAAGGAATTACATGCCCCTTGCAAGGACACTGCAGAAGTATATAAACTGTAATAAATCTAACCAAAGTGAGCTCGTGCATGGTGTTGTTAACCCCACACGCTCCGCCAGCCAATAAATTCTCCCCCTAATAAAGTTGTTTGAGCATCCAATTTCCTTTGTTGGGTGTCACTTTCTGCAACATACTATGTTCCCAGTGAAAAAGTTTTTAATGGCTTTATCCTTGGGCACGCATTGGGTGCAGCTGGTGCAGCGAATAGGCTGCACATGGCTGAGGCCCTTTTTGGCAAGACCATTGTTCCTTCCTTTTTCGGTCATCTTGGAAGTGAGGAGCTGAAAGCAGATACATTTACTTTCAATATACATGCAAATATATGTAGTTAAATAATATGTGGCTTGCCAGTCTATAGTTTTGTTTTTTACAATCTTAATTATATTTTTTGTAATGATCTTCTGTTCTTAATTTTAATAAAGTAATGTATCCTTTTTTGTTTTCTCATGGTTAGTGCCCTTAAAAAAAAACAAACACACAAACAAAAAAAACAACTTTAACCTGTATTTATGAAGATATTCTTCTGTTTACATTCCGAGAGTTTTGTTATTCTACCTTTCATTCACATGTAGATAATCAGTCCATCTGGAAAGGATTTTTGTATATGGTATAAGGTACGGATTATTTTCTCTCTTAGAGCATTACTTTCTAAATATAAAATATTTATCCACTTAACTGCCCTGGAACCTTGTCACAAATCAAGTAACTGTACTTGTGTGTATCTGTTTCTAGACTCTTTTCTCTGCTATTGGTTTATATATCTCTGTAAGTACAATGTTAAATATCTTGAGATTTCTTTGTGAAACTTTTTTTTACTTGTAGTTTCAATTGTTTTAATAAATGCAATACTATTCAGATTGTCTGTTTTTGGTACATATATACCATGAAATACTATTCAACAACAAAAAGAGATAAACTATTGATACACACAAAAGTCTGGTAAGCTGAAAATTATTTTGTGTGATACAAACCAATACTAAGCAGTTAAATATTGTATGGTTTCATTTATATAACATTCTGAAATGACAAAGTTATAAAAATGGAGAACTGATTAGTAGTTTCCAGGGATCAGAAAAGAAAAGTAGGGAACAGTAGTTGGTGTGGCTGTAAAAAGTTAATGTAAAATATATTTTTGGTGATGCAAATATTCTATAGCTTAGATGTATCAAGTTGGTATTTTGATTATTGATACTGTACTATAGTTTTGCAAGATGTTATCATTGGGGGAAGCTGTGTAAGAGATAGATGGGGCCTCTCTTATTTCTTACAATTACAATTGTATGTGAATCTACAATTATTTCAAAAATTTCATTAAATAAAATTTTTAAAAAAGAAATAAAAAAAAGAAATAAAAGAAGATCAAAACATTTTAAATGAATGATCTGCATATCAAGAGATCTTGAGGAGGTTATAAAACTGATAGAAATAAGAGGTCTTACAAATAAGTTATTGATACAAAGAAGAATCATCATATGTCCATAATTTCAAATATGAATAAAGGCAAGGACAATCTAAATTTACCTCAAGTTGAGTTGTAATTAATTAATATATCTTCACCAAGCATAACCTACATTTACTATAGCAGAAGTATAGAAAAACAATTTCTTTTCATTTTGCTCACTCTTTAACTAAATGAATTAACAAATTGAGCTCTTATATGACAGTATCATGAGATCACAACTCCAAGAACACTTAACAGAGAGAAGAGAGAGATGTGTGTATGCCTTAAGTTTATTCAACAATTATGTCCTCTCTGATACAGTAATATATTTTATGTGTCAAATGGGAACCTCAAAAATACTCTTCATAATGAAAAATAAAATTAATTTAAATGTTAAATAAATATTAAAATAAAAATAGAATTATTGATATGGAAGAACGTTTAAGTGTAAAATTATTAAAGCACTAAATTTTTGGACCATATATTTCCTATTTCTTCTCTTTTAAGGGAGGGGTATGTTTTTTGGCTGATGGTGTTAAATAATTGAAGAATTTAAGTATCATATTTGTACCTGAACCTATTTTAATTGACATTACAGTGACAATTGAGAGAAAATTGTATCGAAAGTCCTTATTAAATACAATTATGCAAAAAGTATCAAACAGAATCAATTAATGTTGGATAGCATATTTAATTTTATGAAAATCAAGAGCTCATAAAAACATATATCTAAACTACACAAAGGATAAAGCTAGTGACAGTAACAGATAATGTTTTGTTACATGACCATATTTATGGTTAAAGGGCCGAAAGTTTGTGAAGATTGGAATGTATAATTATAACTATTTATATGTATGTGTTTGTGAGAGTGCATATGTATTTGTGTATTAGGGTGTGTGTGTGTGTCTGTGTGTGTGTTTGTGTGTCTGTGTGATTTGATAGTAATTGCAGTCAAGTATTTTATCCAAGATTTATTTTGGTACATAAGTGTGTGTTCACTTATATACATTGTTTGGTTGCCATATTAGCACCAAACTGAGGAATATATGGTCATAGATACTGAGATATAATGAATTGTTCTTTTAACATATTAATGGTTAAATATACCATACATATTTCAAGGAATCTATATCCCTGCTCAGCACCAAAATAAAATGTTGACAAAACAAGAAAAAAAATTTATTGGTAACTCACGCACACAAATGTTCCATAAAAATGAAGACATCATTTTAACAATATCACATAAAATAAACATGGCATGAAACCTTAAAGAAAAAGTAATGATAGTCACAAAGACCAAATTCGAATGTGTATATGATATGTATGCATATGTGTATGTTAACTCCGGTATATAAAGGCCTACACCCTATTTAAAAACTTAGAAGGCTTTAATTCCTCATGAGTAAGTTCAGGCAACTTTTCCAATATTCTAATTCTTCACTATTTATTGTAATTTTACAACAACTTGTTTTGATTCATATTTTGAATAGTTGAATCTATTACCATAAACTCTGATGCTCTGAATCTAATCTTCTGCATCCTAAACTTCATCTGTTTCTACATGATTGAAAAATTATGTATTTCTAACATTAATAATACACATTTTTATCCGATCAGCAAGTGAGGAATTTTTATTTTTATACTCTTAAACAGTCTAGTCTAAATGAACATTTAGAAAGATAAGATTTATTTTGTTTAATTATTTATGTTTTTGTTGCAAGTTCTTTTAATTATAAGATTATTATATGTATATTATTATTTGACTGGGTACATTCAAGAGAAGGATGCAGCATATGCATATAACATATGAGTCTCATTCCCTCTTTCTGAGCTTGACAAAGCACAGAGGACATTTTAATTCTATATCCACTACCTTTTAGATTAGCACATGTCCTTGCCTCTAATCTCTTAGAGTTTCTGACCATATTATAAAAATTACAAAAGTCATGTTTTTGAAACCCTGTCTTAAAATTTACAGTCTTATGTCTAAAGTCCTGTAGTGTTTCCACTGCCTTAAAAATATCTTCAAATGCTAACCTAAAAATAAGTCCCATTTTGTCTCACACTTAATTAGCTAATGTGGAAGAAATTTTATTAATCCATAGGTTCATATCATGTTTTTAAAGATTCTCATTAATAAAATTGAATGTAGATATTTCTCTTCTCTAATATTTCTGCTGATATATCTTGTTTAAACTGGAATTCAAGTTCTAATGCAAATCAGAAATCTTCCACAATACTTTTTCTCATTTTAAATAATCATTACCATGCCGTTCAGTCATTTCTCTTTGTATCTTTACTATAATAGTTGCTAAAGCCTACACTGGGTATATTTACTATTCTATACACTTTTCTCCCTCCCCTTTTATGTTATTAGGCTCCAGGAGGCCAGCATCATGTATAATCAATTGATAAAAGTTTTTGAATATCAGATAATCCAGGGCTAGTTTATTTGATTCTACCTCACCAGGTTTAACTCCAAAGCTTAAAGTGTATCAAAAAGATCTCAGATTATTCTTGCTAGCCCTTTTCTAATGAAAGTGATAAAATTTCTATTTAGAAGGAAGGTTATTGCATCAACTCTAGTAAAAGAAAAAAAATAAAACAATAAGAACTCTGCCAAAGAGAGAAAAGTAGGTTGGAAAAAGACCAGGATAAGGAAAGTTGGCTATTATAACTTGTGGCTTATAGGAAATCACTGGATTCAGTGGCTGATGTGAAGATGTGTATAAATATGGGGGTCAGAATCATTGTCCTTTCTTAGGCTTGGTCAGACTCACTTCAAGAAGATTATGATAGCTGTAGATTCCATGCAACTTGGAGACAAAGAGAACCAACTACTCATGTTTGGGGGACATTAAATAGCAATATATCACCTGATAAGTATTTTTCTGTATAATTTTTTATTGATAATTTGAAATAGTAGTTTGAATATTATTTTATTAAACAATGTGATGATTATGATCTGTGTGGTTAGAAGAGCTATCCAACAACATCTCACTGAGTAAGGAGTTACAATGTTGCCAGACAATAATTTTTCAAAAATATTAAATATAACTAATGTTTAAATTGCCAATACAGCAAATCATATGGTTATTTTTAT
>NW_011888868.1:4488486-4502180 GCF_000151845.1 Pteropus vampyrus | reverse complement strand
TCTATTACCATAAACTCTGATGCTCTGAATCTAATCTTCTGCATCCTAAACTTCATCTGTTTCTACATGATTGAAAAATTATGTATTTCTAACATTAATAATACACATTTTTATCCGATCAGCAAGTGAGGAATTTTTATTTTTATACTCTTAAACAGTCTAGTCTAAATGAACATTTAGAAAGATAAGATTTATTTTGTTTAATTATTTATGTTTTTGTTGCAAGTTCTTTTAATTATAAGATTATTATATGTATATTATTATTTGACTGGGTACATTCAAGAGAAGGATGCAGCATATGCATATAACATATGAGTCTCATTCCCTCTTTCTGAGCTTGACAAAGCACAGAGGACATTTTAATTCTATATCCACTACCTTTTAGATTAGCACATGTCCTTGCCTCTAATCTCTTAGAGTTTCTGACCATATTATAAAAATTACAAAAGTCATGTTTTTGAAACCCTGTCTTAAAATTTACAGTCTTATGTCTAAAGTCCTGTAGTGTTTCCACTGCCTTAAAAATATCTTCAAATGCTAACCTAAAAATAAGTCCCATTTTGTCTCACACTTAATTAGCTAATGTGGAAGAAATTTTATTAATCCATAGGTTCATATCATGTTTTTAAAGATTCTCATTAATAAAATTGAATGTAGATATTTCTCTTCTCTAATATTTCTGCTGATATATCTTGTTTAAACTGGAATTCAAGTTCTAATGCAAATCAGAAATCTTCCACAATACTTTTTCTCATTTTAAATAATCATTACCATGCCGTTCAGTCATTTCTCTTTGTATCTTTACTATAATAGTTGCTAAAGCCTACACTGGGTATATTTACTATTCTATACACTTTTCTCCCTCCCCTTTTATGTTATTAGGCTCCAGGAGGCCAGCATCATGTATAATCAATTGATAAAAGTTTTTGAATATCAGATAATCCAGGGCTAGTTTATTTGATTCTACCTCACCAGGTTTAACTCCAAAGCTTAAAGTGTATCAAAAAGATCTCAGATTATTCTTGCTAGCCCTTTTCTAATGAAAGTGATAAAATTTCTATTTAGAAGGAAGGTTATTGCATCAACTCTAGTAAAAGAAAAAAAATAAAACAATAAGAACTCTGCCAAAGAGAGAAAAGTAGGTTGGAAAAAGACCAGGATAAGGAAAGTTGGCTATTATAACTTGTGGCTTATAGGAAATCACTGGATTCAGTGGCTGATGTGAAGATGTGTATAAATATGGTGGTCAGAATCATTGTCCTTTCTTAGGCTTGGTCAGACTCACTTCAAGAAGATTATGATAGCTGTAGATTCCATGCAACTTGGAGACAAAGAGAACCAGCTACTCATGTTTGGGGGACATTAAATAGCAATATATCACCTGATAAGTATTTTTCTGTATAATTTTTTATTGATAATTTGAAATAGTAGTTTGAATATTATTTTATTAAACAATGTGATGATTATGATCTGTGTGGTTAGAAGAGCTATCCAACAACATCTCACTGAGTAAGGAGTTACAATGTTGCCAGACAATAATTTTTCAAAAATATTAAATATAACTAATGTTTAAATTGCCAATACAGCAAATCATATGGTTATTTTTATCTTAACTTGCCATTTAGAAAAACTTTGAAACTACATTCAGTTTTACAGAAATTATGCAAAACTGAGACTTTTTCATTTGTTAGTTATATTCTCCAAATTATATATCACCTCTCATTTATTACAATATTTTTGTCTATAGTTTCTTGTGATGCACACAGAAAGTTTTAGCCAATTATTTTGGCTAAATGCAAGTTATTATCCCCTTTTTACAAATGAAAAAGTAACCCATTGTCTATGGCCGATGATAAGGATCAGTCGATTAATTTTTCATTCTGAATTATATCTTTGTTCTTTCTCAGCTATTTAAAAAATAGAGCTTTGAAGAAACTTTAATGATAGTCCCAAATCTTATACTATTCCTTTGCAATATTGTATTTATTTGAATTTTCTTCTATATTTAAAAAAAATAAAATCAAGTGTTTTATAAGAATAATAAGTTACATTTTTATTATAGCATAATGTAGTAATAAGGGTTTCTAACTCTCAAAATCAAAAATTTTATTGAGAGTTCAAGTTAAGAACAAGATAGAAGAAAATGTACTTGCTTTAATAGATAATATATGTCTAATAAAGCCAAGCATACTTACAAGCATCTTGGAAAATAGTGAAGTTTTTATCAAGTATAGTAAGTAGAAAGTAATTTGCAGTACTTATTCCTTAGTACTAATCCAAGCTATAAAGTTTTCTATCAAATTCTATATGATATTTTAACTGTTTTATTTAATAAACATTGAATGAAAATTAAACATTCATAGGTTTACAATTGACCTGTAACCACTTCACTCTTATTTACTTATCTTATAAAATTGTAAGTCTCTTATTTATTCAAGAAACATGATAAAAATATTTTCAGTAAGAGTAACATAATTTCAGAATGGTAGATATGCCCTGGAGAAACAACAAAATATTTGCAAAACTGTACTCAAAGTTTGGCAACATATTTGATTTTTTTTTTTGGCTTAATAATTTTGTAATTTACCAACACCTTCCCCCTACAGGAAAAATAATGCTTTAGATAAATGTCAGTAATGATTTGCCTTTTAAGGTTTAGTGGTAAGTATATTTGTTAACATCTTATTGTATTCCTATATTTTTATCTTTTTTAAAAAATAAAAAATACAAAGCAAGAAAACAATTCCAAGAAAATTATAATGTTAAATGTTTTCAAAAAATATTATCCCGATAATGAATATACATATATATATATACATATATATATATATATGTGTGTGTGTGTGTGTGTGTGTGTGTGTGTATAATGTCTGTATATTTAACAATGCTTACAATAAGTATTTATTTGGCATTTCTTAATTTATCCTGACAACTCTGCATATATGACATTTTTATTGAGCAAAAGATCTGACTGTTATGGCTGAGGGATGAGTACTGGGGACAGCTGACATGAGACAGTTAAAATTGGCTCTGAAAGGTAAATGACTCATGAAAGCAACAAACTAACGAGAGCAATAAACTATGCCCAAGTTACTTTGACCACTAGTCAAATACAAAATTAGTCCTAGTATACTCATCTTAATTATGTAAAAAGCCTGATTTTCTCAATTCATACAAGCCTGAGGTAAACTAGTGTCACAAAAACATTTTTAAAAGTATTTTCATAACAAAAAGAATAGTTATGTAGCATATAAAAAACTCTTAAGAAATAATAAGATAAAGATAACCTCTAAAAACTACAGAGAGGCTATAAGTAATTAAATTTTAAAATGTTCAATAATTATATTTAAACTATTTTCAATCTCATTGACAATTATACAAAAAATAAAATGAGATATTCTCATAATGTGAGATGATATCAGAAATCCATTGAGAGTTCTAGAAACTAAACTTTACACATAAATGGTCACATTTAGAAAACATGAATCAAACATCCAGTCAATATGGCAGAAAAGATAGACAACATGTTCATCACCTCTCATGACCATATCAAAATTACAACTAAAATATAGAACACTCTCCCTTGAGAATACCTTGAAGACTAGCTGAACAGATGTTCTATAACTAAGGTTATAAAGAAGAGGCCACGTAGAGACTAGTAGGAGGGACAGAGACACAAAACAGTCTGGTTCCACAACCATGTGTGGTGGTTAAGAACTGGGAGGGATATTTTGGATGTGAAGGTCCCCATGAGAAGCAAGGGGTCTCAGGCCTACACCAGGCTCCCCAGTCCAGAGCACCAGTACTGGAGAGAGCAGTTCCACAACAGCTGGCTGTAAAAATCAGCAGGATTTCTTTCTATCCAAATGAGATGGAGGGCTGCTGGAAATGCAGGCATCCTCATAAAGGGCTTATATAGGCTCACTACTCACAAATGCTTTCCCTAAGCTCCATAGTAGGGACAGCAGCTTGAAAAGTGACATACAGGGAGGAGCTGAATTGTCTGGCTCAGGGTGAGGTCTAGAGGAGCAGCTATTTCAGAACTAAAGTGCCAGCAGGCACCATTGTTCCTTTGTTGAGCCCTCCCTCAACTCAGCCTTCAGGAGCAGTTGGGCACCAAATGTGAGTCTCCATCAACTTGGCTAACACTGCTCCCAAAACCCTAGTGATTCTCTAATATCCTGAATCACCCAATACACATGCCTAACCCTCCTTCAGAGGCTAATCCACACAAATGGCTGGCCTAGAGTCATGCTACAGATTTTCCTAAAATCTCTCAAAAAATCCACAAACCCCAGACAAGCAATGTCTGCCCTCAGTATGCCCTGCACATCTTGCTAAGCAGCGCTCTGCTTGCCACTAGTGGCAACCAGCCTCAGTTCATAGCATAATCACTCCTAGGTGACTCTAAGCCTAGCACAGGCAGCTACCAACTGAAAATCACTTTGTAGGTCCTATCAGATAGCACTGGGCCAGACACAGGCAGTGGTCAACCTTAGCCTGCACTGGAGTACCTCCCAAGAAGCCCTGGAAACAACACATCTGGTGGTAGACATCAGGCCAAACCAGAGTACAACCCAATTAGCTCCACAAACAACATACCCAAAGGATAAACACGGCAGGCACGAGAGATACACAAAAGTGAATCATGCTTTATGGGGTCAGCCTCCACACAACACCTTGTCCACTGTAGTCATGGTCGATCCTCACAGCTAGTCAGTCTGAAAGTCAGTCCCACACATTATTGTGCCAACAGCAACAAGGGCTCAACTACAACAGGAGAACACACACTATCCACGTAAGAGACATCTCTGAAGTACCTGGCTCTGGAGAACAAGGAGACTGCCACTAAGCTCCGCAGGACACTTACTACATAAGGCCACTCTGCCAAAGTTGGAAGACATAGGAGATCTAGCTAATACATAAACACAGGGAGATACCCAAAATGAGGACACAAAAAAACATGTCTCAAAAATAGGACAAAACTCCAGAAAAAGAATAAACAAAAGAGAGATAATCTACCAAATGCAGATGTCAGATATTGGTTATAAGGATGCCTGATGATCTCCATGAGAACTTCACCAAAGAGATAAAAAAGGAACTAGAAAGCATAAAAAATAACCAGTCAGAAATGAAGAATACATTAGAGGGAATCAATAGTAGGTTAGATGAAGCAAAGGATTAAGTCAGATTTGGAAAACAAGGGAGCGGAGAATACCCAAATAGAACAGCAAGAAAAAAAGTAGAATTAAAAAAATGAAGATAGTTTAAAGGACCTTGAAGACAACATCAAACATAACGACATTCGCTTCACAGAAGTGCCAGAAGAAGAGAGAAAGAGCAAGAGAATAAAAGTGTATTTGAAGAAGTATTTATTGAAAACTGTCCTAACCTGGTGAAGGAAATAGACATACAGGTCCAGAAAGTGCAGAGAGTTCAAAACAAGAGCAACCTAAAAGAGTCACACACAAAACACATCATAATTAAAATGGCAAAGGTTAAAGACAAAGAGAGAATCTTAGAAGCATCAAGAGAAAAGCAATTAGTTACATACAAGGGAGGACACATGAGATGATCGGTTGATTTCTCAACAGAAACTTTGCAGGCCAGAGGGATTGGCAAAAATTATTTAAAGTGATGAAAAGCAAGGATCTGCAAACAAGATTACACTATCCAGCAAGGCTGCCATTTAGAATTAAAAAAGAGATAAAAATCTTCCTAGACAAGAAAAAGCTAAAGGAGTATATCACCACCAAACCAGTAGTATAAGAAATGTTAAAGAGACTCCTTTAAAAAAAGAAAATAAATAAAAAACATATACACAAATATCAAAAAGAAAAAAAAAATCTCACCAATAAATGCAAACACATAATAAAAGCAGTGAATCAACAAAAGCTACTATAAAGGTTAAAAGACAAAACTAGGAAGATCATGTATAATTACACACAAAAACATTAAAGAAGTAAAAAATGAGTAAAAGTTTTTGTGATTTTAGCATGTGTTCAAACTTAAGCAATCATCAATTTAAAATAGACTACTATAAACATAACTTGGTATATATGAAGCACATGGTAACCACAAACCAAAAATATATGAGATATTCAATAAATAAAGAGAAAGAAATGCAAACACACTATAGAAAGACATCAATATACAAGTGAAGAGGGCAAGAGAATAAGAAAAAGGAACAGAACTACCAAAATAGTCACAAAACAATTAATAAAGTGGCAATAACTACATACATTCCAATAATTATTTTAAATGTAAGTAGATTACATGCTGCAGTCAAAGGATGAATGGATAAAGAACTGGTACATATACACAGAGGAATGTTACTTGGCCATAAAAATGAATGGAATCTTACCATTTGCAAATCATGGATGGATCTGCAGTGGTCCCCAACCTTTTTGGCACCAGGGACTGGTGCTCCTATGAGAATCTAATACCTGAAGATCTGAGGTGGAGCTGAGGTGGTCATGCTAGCACTGGGGAGTGGTGGCAAATACAGATGAAGCTTCACTTACCCGCCACTCATCTCTTGCTGTTCAGTCTGGTTCCTAACAGGCTACAGACCAGCACCAGTTCGAAGCACGGCTGTTGGAGACCCCTGATAAAGAGGGTTTAATGTAAGTGAAATAAGTCAGACAGAGAAATACAAGTACCATATGATTTCACTTATATGTGGAATTAAAACAAATAAATTAACCAAAAATCCCAGAAATAATTTCATAGAAACAGAGAACAAACTGATGGTTACCAGATGGGAGTGGGATTAGGGAATGGGTGAAAAATTAACTGCTAAGTACAAAATGGCAGTTACAAAATAGAGGAAGGCATAGTACAGCATGGAGAATACAATCAATAATATCGTAATAACTATATATAGTGACAGGGAGCTACTAGATTTATTGGGAGTATTGCTTCATAAGTTACATAAATATCTAACCACTACGCTGTACTCCTGAATCCAATATAATATTGAATGCCACCTGTAATTGAAAAGTTAAAAAAGTACTAAAAAAGAATTATATGAATCCAATCTGAACTTTGTTCATTTTGACTTAGTAATTATATTTTTTGATATTTATTATAAGGAAGTAATAATATTTAAAATCAAATAAATAATAATAAGTTATCCTTTAACTTAAGATGACAATTTGAAAATAATTTTTCTGCATGTTCAATAGCAGAGGATTAGTTATACAAATTACAATATATATACATTATTAGATTGTTAAATTTGTCTGCAAGGAATATTTATTGACATGTTGAAATGTTAATATATTGCTAATTAAAAAAATAAGGCCAGAGATGGGATATACGGTATGGCTTAAGGTAATAGACTTAATAAATTTTGGAGAAGGGGCTATAGCAAAAGTCAATTCTAGGCTTGACAAAGAAAAACATAATAATGTCATAAAAGTTTTAGTAACTTAAAAAAAGTTTAAGAAAAATTTTAGATTTACATAAAAATTGCAAAAATAGTATAATTAAATATATCCCACATGATTTCTACTATTATTAACAACTTACAATAGTAAGACAGGTTAGTCACAATCAATGAACCAATACTGATGCATTATTATTAACTCAAGCCCAGAGTCTATTCAGGTTTTGTTAGTTTTTATCTAATGTTCATTTTTTCTATTCTATGATTTTATCCTGGATATCAATTTACATTTTATCATGTCTCCTTAGGCTCTTCTTGGCTATAACGGGTTCTCTGATTTTCCTTGCTTTTTATGGCCTTGACAGTTTTAAGGAGTGCTTGTCAGGTATTTTCTCGGATGTATCTGAATTGAAATTTGTCTGATGTTTTTTTCTCATAATTAGTTTGCAGTTATGGGTTTTGGGGAAAGAGATCACAGAGGTAAAGTGCAATTATCATCACATCATATGAAGGGTGTACACTAAATACATGTTTTATGATTATCGATAATTGACCTTTATCACCTTGATGAGGTAGTGCTTGTCAGGTACTATAAAATACCTAAGTTTTCAAAATTCTGTTCCATGCTATACTCTGGAAGGAAGTCACTATGGGCAGCCTATACTTAAAGACGCAGTGTTATGTCTCTTCTATCTGATTTATTTATTTAATTATTTATTTATATCCATATAAACTCATAGGCATTTATTTTATTCTTTGGATTATAGTAAAATGTTATGTATTATGTTGCTCAAATTGTTCTAGCTTTGGCTTTGGTTTGATCCTATGCACTTTGACAAATCTTTTCAACATAGGCTTTTTTCCCCCAGTACTTCTTTATTTTCTGGCACATACCTCAAGTTACTCCATGGTCATCTTATATATTTCCTGCCCCATTCCTAGAATCAACCATTTCACCAAGGAACCTCGGTTCTTTTCCTTAGAGAATAGAATGAAAAACCAAATCTGAGTGCTAGAAGTGCTTGTTGCAGTTGAGTTCTCATTGCTTTTAGGCCCTCACACTGAAAGAATAAAGAAATATGTACATATATTCTATAACCAATCTATACAATATCTATAAATATTTGTATCTGTGCATATCTATATTTTGGAAAATGAGTTTCTAATATGATAATTCTAACACTAACTCATTACCATATATTTATATTTATATAATTTATTAATTACCATATATTTATTATATGTAAACTTCAACTCCAAAAGAGAGAAACCTGTGTTTCTTCATTCAGCATCCATTCAAGTATACATTTAGAAGGATATCAGCTGATTTTTAATATTTAATATTTAATCAGTATTATTAACCCATACTTTTATGACAAACACCATTATTGATGAAGTTAAGGAATCTATGTATAGTTTTGTTTGCCTTTAGGTTTATAAACACCATTCATTTCCAGTTACTTTGGTAAGTACCTTTTCCAATACCCCTGCAATGAGACTTTTATACATCTTATACTGTTAGATTGTCATAGTCTGTATTCCACTCTGAAATTCCCTGATTTGCTTACAGTAAGATTAACTGTTTGTGCTACAAAGTTCTGTGGATTTTGAAAAATGCATGGTGTCGTGGATCTACTATTATATTTTATGGAGTACTTTCACCACCTTACAAAATTCCCTGTATTTCATCTATTAAATCCTTCTTTTTTCATTCTAAACCCTAGAAACCACTGATATTTTTATCATTTTTATAGTTTTGCCTTTTACAGCATGTCAAAACTTGATGGAATTTTATGAAGTAAAATTAAAGCAAGTATTGGTGCCATCTAAGACTGCAAACCCCGAGTTTCTAACTCTCAAGATAGTCTAAGCGTGACCTCCAACAATTTTCCAAAATGCCATTAAATTATTTGTGTCAGTTTCTGGTTCCAGCAGCTTCTCCACAGGCAATCAGGTCTCCATTATAACTCTCTTATTTGACTGACATTCCAGATTTGGGGGCAGCCATTTGCTTAGAAACTCCAGTATTCTCATGGTTTCAAGAATAGTTGTCGATTTTTAGTTTGTTCAACTTTATCTTGTGGCCACTATATAAGTGAATACTGCTAAGCTCTACACATTGAAATTGAAACTGAAAGTTTTCAGAAGCTTTTTTAAGTGTTTAAGTAAAAGTGTAGAGACTTTGTAAGATATATAGATTTGGAATTTCATGAAGAGATCTGGATAATTGATATGTTTGTGTGTCTTTTATGCACATGTGGTAATTAAAGCTAATAATATGGATAAGATGGCTTTGGGGACAGCTATCAAAATAGGAACCAGAATAGGACCAAGCCTGGCAAGGGTTAACATTTAATAGCCAAGTAGAAAATGAACCAGCAGAGGTTCTGGGATATTTAGAGTGTTAAGAGGAAATATAATAACATTGTGATTACACAAAGGAGAGTGTTTCCTTATGAGACAAGACAGATAAGGGCCCCAAAATATAGCCATTTGATTAGTAGCATAGTAGTTGTTAATAATATTGGAATTATTACAGCAATGTGGCCTGTTGGCTGATTTTTAATATTTAATATTTAATCAGTATTATTAACCCATACTTTTATGACAAACACCATTATTGATGAAGTTAAGGAATCTATGTATAGTTTTGTTTGCCTTTAGGTTTATAAACACCATTCATTTCCAGTTACTTTGGTAAGTACCTTTTCCAATACCCCTGCAATGAGACTTTTATACATCTTATACTGTTAGATTGTCATAGTCTGTATTCCACTCTGAAATTCCCTGATTTGCTTACAGTAAGATCAACTGTTTGTGCTACAAAGTTCTGTGGATTTTGAAAAATGCATGGTGTCGTGGATCTACTATTATATTTTATGGAGTACTTTCACCACCTTACAAAATTCCCTGTATTTCATCTATTAAATCCTTCTTTTTTCATTCCAAACCCTAGAAACCACTGATATTTTTATCATTTTTATAGTTTTGCCTTTTACAGCATGTCAAAACTTGATGGAATTTTATGAAGTAAAATTAAAGCAAGTATTGGTGCCATCTAAGACTGCAAACCCCGAGTTTCTAACTCTCAAGATAGTCTAAGCGTGACCTCCAACAATTTTCCAAAATGCCATTAAATTATTTGTGTCAGTTTCTGGTTCCAGCAGCTTCTCCACAGGCAATCAGGTCTCCATTATAACTCTCTTATTTGACTGACATTCCAGATTTGGGGGCAGCCATTTGCTTAGAAACTCCAGTATTCTCATGGTTTCAAGAATAGTTGTCGATTTTTAGTTTGTTCAACTTTATCTTGTGGCCACTATATAAGTGAATACTGCTAAGCTCTACACATTGAAATTGAAACTGAAAGTTTTCAGAAGCTTTTTTAAGTGTTTAAGTAAAAGTGTAGAGACTTTGTAAGATATATAGATTTGGAATTTCATGAAGAGATCTGGATAATTGATATGTTTGTGTGTCTTTTATGCACATGTGGTAATTAAAGCTAATAATATGGATAAGATGGCTTTGGGGACAGCTATCAAAATAGGAACCAGAATAGGATCAAGCCTGGCAAGGGTTAACATTTAATAGCCAAGTAGAAAATGAACCAGCAGAGGTTCTGGGATATTTAGAGTGTTAAGAGGAAATATAATAACATTGTGATTACACAAAGGAGAGTGTTTCCTTATGAGACAAGACAGATAAGGGCCCCAAAATATAGCCATTTGATTAGTAGCATAGTAGTTGTTAATAATATTGGAATTATTACAGCAATGTGGCCTGTTGGCTGATTTTTAATATTTAATGAATTAGTGGAAAAGATTAAATGATGAAGTTGTTGAAATAGAACACATTTGAAATACTGGAGATAATTTATATATTTAAATGTTTTGGAAAATAAATATTTGAAAAATAAAGATCTGGTAATAAGAGAAAGATCATTATTAATTTAAGTGGGTAATGTTAAAAGTATTTGTGAAATTAGGCCTATGAAGTTAGGCTGGAACCAGAAACTGACACAAATAATAAGGGAGAAATATATATTTGGAAAGAATACCCAAAAATATTAGCAGAAATTATTTCTGGTTGTTGAGATTATCTGATTTTTTTGTTTGTTTGTTTCTCCAGATTGCCTAACACTGATCATATGTTATAGTTAGAGAAAACTAAAAAAATGACAAAAATGACAACAGTAAAAAAACATATATAATAACATATATAATAAGTTAGACTCATTCTATCCTTTCTCTGACTTGAAATTACATGAGAGATAGTCTCTGTTCTTACTTTCATGTAGTTTATATCCTAGAAAAGGAAATAGTGAAATATGTAGAAAAACTTAATATAAGGTAATAGATACAAATTGAGATTTGCATTTGAGATTGAAAATTGCCTGATTATTCAAATAAAAGTTTTCGATGTAATTTAAGAGCCCTATCTACGACAAAAATAGTAGCATCATTTACTTTGGTAATTGTTATGTGGGAGAAACTTCTTATTTTTATGGATATTCAATTAATGAAAGTCCTTGGCCATACCTTGTCTACTGATTTTTTTCTTCAACCATCTCAAGATTGATTTTGACTGACAAGAGGGCCAAGGAGAATCCAAACACTATGAATGAACTACTATGTGTATTCATTATGAATTAAATTTGTGGCTGCAAAAAGTGCTGTATTCACATAGTCATATACTCATAATCTCTGCTAGCCTACATTTTTTTTTTCAACTAAAATGCTCCTATTTAGAATTTACTCAGAAGACAGTTATGAGGCTATGAGCTGAGAGTTTCCTTTTACTGACAGACAAAGCATGGCAAACACACTTTTTTATTATACGATGACTTTAATAATAAAAACATTTGTCTTACTTAGATGCTTAGTTTGCTTAATTTGTATATTCACTAAATGGTAAATTTTATATAATAGGCAAACAAATTATGGCATCCAGAAGTCTTAAGCTTTCCCTATTTTTGGACTTAGCTATGCCTGTAAGGATTGTATTTTTTTTGCTTTCAAATTATTTTCTAACATATTTACATATGTGTTCCAGTCACGTTTTAATTAGTAGTGGGAGTATTGTAATATAGAACAATATTTTTCAAACAAATACTTTCCATTGAAAACTAAGAATCTAATACATCCAAGGTGGCACTATTGACAGATTTCTAAGTGAATAATTGAAAAGACTAATAATTTGATCAAAGTCTTTCAATATGACATCTTCTTTCCAAAATAAGCCAACTTTCTAGCCTGTAATTAGAGATTCTCTATAATTCGAAAAGAAATTTCTACCTTAGCATTGTTTATCACCATTTTCTTTCCTGTGATATTAACATGAAATTGAACTCAATCTCAGGCTCCAGAGGAATTATCACACATATTGTGATAACAAATTAAAATAGTGCAATTTTACTGCATAATTAAAGAAAGCTTGGATCTCAATACTTGAACTATGGTATTCACATATCAAAAATAACATGTAAACAGAATAAAATTGCAGTAAGAAACTCAAACAACTTTATCAATCAGTATCATTTTTGTTTAATTCACTGTTACTTAACAGTGTCTCTGTTGAAAATTTGCCTCTCCAGTGCTCATCATGATCTCGGTTGATTAAAAAGCATTTGGATAACATCGGTAATAAAATTAAGCTCAGTGAGTGATACTTTTCACTGAATTCTTAGGACCCAATAAGAAAATTTCTAGCTGTCAAATTAAGGAGAATAAGCTAAAGTAAATTAAAAATGTGCTTCTCCAGAGTTGCAATAAAAGCATTCTACAGGCATTTTATTTCCCTTATTTTATCTCAAGACAGATGCTGATGGCTGTTGTGAGCAAGCATTGAATGGTATCTCTGTAGTAGAGAAGAAGAAAATAAATCCAAATATAATGTCTATTTCTTTTTATCTTATGTTTCATTAAAAATCAAATCCAAGCTGCCCAAATTCGAGTTGACTTATTTTTCTTTGTATGTTTCTCATAGCTTGGCCCACATGGTAATATCTATCTATCTATCTATCTATCTATCTATCTATCTATCTATCTATCTATCTACCTGTCTATCTATCTATGTGTGTGTGGGCATTCACATTATGTAAATTAAAATATTGAATAAATATTTTTAAACTATGTTATATCCTCTTTTTCAAAAGAGTAAATATTAATTTCACTAGATTGTGCCCCAAAAGTAATATTTCCTTTAGCTTCAAAATTCATCATCCAGGTACTATATTGGTGGGACCAAAATTTAAATCAAATCAAGTATTCTAGAAATAAATTACATTTAAACTGTAAAATAATAA
>NW_011888868.1:4462970-4487198 GCF_000151845.1 Pteropus vampyrus | reverse complement strand
ATATTTTATTTTTATTTATCTCCACTCAACCTCCTGTCATCCAAAATTATAGTCCATCTGTTCCTAGCTATTGAGGAAATCAAAGGAACAGCTATTGCAATTACTTATGATCTCATGATTATCTTCTACAACTTGATTTGAGAGATAGCTTTCATTTTTTTTCATTACCAAAGTAGACGTTTGCTTACCAGCAATTGTCCAAAATATCTTCCCCACTGATTTTTCTAAGTATCAATGTTTTAATTTTTTATTAAATTTATTGGAGGTGACATTGGTTAATGACATTATATAGGTTTTGAGTGTACAAATCAATAATACGTCATATGTATATTGCATTGTATGTTCACCACCCAAAGTCAAATCAAATCTCCTTCTGTCACCATATATTTGACTCCCTTTACCCTTTTCTATTTCAGCATTCACCTATTTCCCACTGGGAACCACTAAACTGTTTTATGTATCTGTGAGTTTTTGTTTGCTTGTTTGTTTTGTTCACTTGCTGCCTTCAGTTTTATATCCCACATGAGAGAAATCATATGGTTCTTAATTTTCTTGTATCTGACTTATTTTGCTTAGCATGATTATCTCAAGATCCATCCATGTTGTCACAAATGGCAGTATTTCATCTTTCTTATGCTGAGTAATATCCATTGTACATATTACCACGTTATCTTCTTTATCCAGTCATCTATCGAAGGATACTTTTGTTGTTTCCATGTCTTGGCCCCTGTGAATAATGCTGCAATGAACATCGGGGTGCATATATATTTACAGAGAAATGTTTTTAAGTTTATTGAGTAGATACCCAGAAGAGAGGTTGCTGGGTTGCATGATAATTCTATTCTTAAATTTTTAAGAAACCTCCATGCTGTTTTCCATAGTGGCTGCATCGATTTACATTCTCGCCAGTATGAGAGTTCTCTTTTCTTCACAATCTCTTCAACATTTGTTATTACTTGTCATGTTAATAATAGCCATTCTGACAGGTGTGAGGTGTTAATCTCACTGTGGTTTCAATTTGCAATTCCCTAATAGCTAGTGAAGTTGAGCATCTTTTCATATGTCTATTAGCTGTTTGTATGTCTTCTTGGGAGAAGTGTCTGTTCAGGTCCTCTGCCCATTTTTTAATTGGATTGTTTGAGGGGGTTTTGGTGCTTATTTTAAATAAAATTTTAAGTTTATATATTTAAGCTGCTTCTATTTGTGGCTCTTCAACTGTTCATGAGTCACAGATCATCTTTTTGTTTTGTTTTTTGTTTTTTTGTTTTTTTGTTTTTAACTTTTGTATTAAGAGAGAAAAAAAATGCAAGCAGCACTCAAAGAATACACAGCTGGATAGACAAAACCAAAGAGTTTCCAATTATTTTTAGAAGAGGATGATTCCAGGTAATGCATGCTGTCAGTATTAAGGTTTATGACAGTCACTAAATCCAGTTGTTTCGTAAATGATCTTACCAAAATTTCAATTACATGTCAAAAGGTATTTTTTTACCTAAAAAGAGAAAATGCATTAAGACAGTAAAATAGGAAAAAAATTGTTATTTTACTAACATTTTTCTCTGAAGAATATGAACTGGGTCAGATCTCCCCCACCGCCCCTTCTAGATTTAGTCTTTGATATGCACTGCAAAGTATTCTGATATACAATAGAGCAGATACACTGAAAAGTCAGACCTGGTTTTTATACAGGTTTTAGTTTAAATCCAGGTTCCTTCACTCAGTAAGTGTTCCCTAAGCTTCAGTTTTCCCATTAGTAACTCCATATATTGTTGCAGTTACAATTTAACAAAATCATCACTACAGAGATCTTCTTAGTATCTGACCATTAGTGCTCAACAAAGTTTAGTGGTGAAGATGATGATAGTGATGATTGATGATGATGATGATGATGATGATGATAAATTTAGATGATTATTAATGATGTTTACTATTTTGGTAGAATAGTCTATAATCAGGGCCAGAGTCTGGAAAGATTATAATCTCTACATTGAAAGGAGATTGCTGCCTTGGTTTTCTTTCATAGTGGCAACTTTGAGAGTTAACATGACTAAAATACTGCTATACGATTATTGTTGGGTCATTATACCATATAGAGCTTGTTTATATTTAAATCCAATTGCAATTTATAACTGAGCAAGTTTTAATTGTTATTATTCTTATCTAAATATTCATCATAACATATACTTTAACTCTGAGTCTATCAATATATTTTCTATTTATCCTTACTTTAAATAACTGTATTTTTAGATATTTTGATTAATCTAGAGTACACATGCTCTTTGATGATTAAGTTTCTTCTTTATAATTGATTTTGAAATACTGAGTTAACTACCTACAGTATTTCAGGTATTATGTTAAGAATTTTACATTCATTTTGACTCTGAGAATGAGAAAATCTTGGCATATAATGACTTCATTCAAACTTCTTCACTGAGAGATGAGCAGATTCTAGACTGCCCTATAGAAGCAAAAGGACATGACCCTAGGATGACCTCAGCTCCAGCACCCCCAGCACCCTGCCACTTTAAATGTCTGCCTGAAAAAGCTCAACACTGCCAGGAGAATATACTGTTTGTTACAGTCAAGACCAGATGATAGACTCTTGACCCCATTTTTAGAATAATTACTAAAAGGGTTTACCATTACGAATATGTAACTCTTACAATGCAGGGGTATCTTTCTCATCTATAAGTCTTTTATTTGAAAAGTAATCATCAGAAGAGATAGGGTCTGTCTTCTAGTTCCTGTGGAGAAATAGAATCCCAATTTGCTTAATTGCCAGCTAGCATACACAGCTGACTTAATTGCATTAACGACTAACCCTTTGTAATTTCTGATTTCCCTGACTCTACTGAGTCCTGCTTAAGCCCTCTCCTGCATTCTCTCTTTAAAATACCCAGTCACCTCTGCACAAATCAGAGTATAGCTCAGATCTTTCCCATACTGTCAGCAGTTATCAAATGGAATCTGTAATTACTGCTTTGATTAACGGCTAGCTTTGTTTATTTTTGATAACTCTTAATAGTCAAAGATTTTTGATGGAAGTTATCTATATTATACAGATGAAAAAGCAGAGGCTCAAAGGAATCAATTAGCCCAAGATCACTCTATCTAGACTTTGGCAAGGCGGAGGTTATAACCTTGATTTGTTTTGGTCCCAAGCTTTGTCTTTGTTTTCATTTTCTAGTAGCAAACAGTCATTAACATGCATCATAAAGTGAAAGTAGAAAATATCAATTTTTATTCCACCTATGGACTTAGTAACTGTCTAGAAAGCTTCATATGTAAGGTCTCATCTCAGACATGTTAAACAAATAAACAAACAAAAACAATCATTAATTTTCAAAAGTTTGTATTCTCTCTAGGAGTGAACAAGCTAAAAATCTCAAGGAAGTGTTTTCAATTATTCCAAATGATGAAATTTATTGATTAAAATTGGTAACATCTTAGACTTAGAAAATGAGAAAAATATAAAAAGAACCTTAAAAATTTGGATTTGCTTTTACTAATTTAAAAAATTATATTAGGATTTTAGTGTATTCACCATTTCTAATCAAACTCTGATTTTACTGGCTCTAGTCAAATGGTGAGTTTGATCTTGTTTCCTGAACCAGTTTTTTTCTCCAGTTTTCCTGTTTAAATACACAACTCACTTTCCATCCATCAAAAATAATCTTAGAAAAAATGTCACTTATTCTTTAAGGTGAATAAATCATTGAGCTTCTTTTTCCTGCATAATTACTACTCTAATTGTTTTTAACCATGTGTAAAACAGGAAAAAAAAAAGCTTGTAACCTCCATCCCCAAAAGAATTTCAGGTATCAGTATGGATAAGAGAGAATGGAGGTAGGAGCAGGATGAGAGAATGAAAGGAGAGAACAGGGTGCAACCTGAAAAAACCCAGAATCATTTGGCATGCTTTCATCTTATTTCCCTTGGCATAAAATCCAAGCCTAGCTCTTTTCTTAAATAGACTTTTTTTCTTCTTATCCCACTCACTTCTCATTAGTAAAGAAATATAAGTTAAAATTAAAATGGTAGAGTTGTATTAGACATTTAAACCAATCTCAAATCAGAACATACAGAAAACTTCTCTTTAAAGACCTATTTCCTTATCATGATACAAATAGAGCAATTGCTCAAGTATTAAATAATATAATAAGGACAGTCAACCCCAATGGTTTTGGCATTTATTACAAATCTGTCACAATGAAATACCTCAGACTTAGGAACAAAAAGCTCAGTTCCATCTGGCTCTATTTTCCTCCACTGCAAAAAATAATACTATTAACCTCATTCTTATTGTTTTACCTATAATGATAAAAGCCCTCTTCATATTATGATTCCAAAACATGTGTTTAATTACTTAATTAGAGATGAGGAAGTACAATGATTAGTTAACAGTAAAGCAAAGTAAGAGAAAAAACAGAAGACAAGCACATTCATTGAAATATCCCACATTTGTGAGATCATTTAGTGTGATAATTTAATGTCAAGCAAGTAGTTTACTTACAAGAAAGAGAACTAAAAATTTGATTCTAGTTTAAATAGTGGCTAAAAACCATATCTGGAATTTTAAAGTTTGTGTTAATGACTTCTGTCTTATCTGAAATATCACACAAGATTTCTGACACTCCAATCTTTTAGGAAGTAAGGCAAATATAAAAAGTAAGAATCGAGAAGAAAACGGTAATCCAACACAGAAATACTAAACTTGTTCATAATTTAATGAAGAATCAATTTTGCCATGATGGCCCTGTGACATTTGTAAAACTTGTAAGTAAATATTACTCCTTCCAGAAATCTAGATATGTCAGAGTAGATGAAAAGGTATGACATCAGAGGAAGAAAAAATGTTAATTTAATGTAATACACTTATTTAATATTTTTCTTTTCCAGAATATTTCTTGCATCTGTTATCATCTTTTGGGATTTAATTTTTCCAGTTCATATGAGTCCTTTAGTAAATCTTTCAGCATAGGGTTGAGCAACATATGCTCATGTTTTGTTTTTCTAAATAATTATTCTCATTATTGAATGACAATTTAGCTGGATATATTTTCCTGAGCAGTTAAGACATTTTCTCATTGACTATGGAGTATATTGGAACTGTTGAAAAAGCTACCCATTTATTGAGCTTTTGGGGGGAAATATACCTTTCTTATTTTGTTTAAGATTTTTTTTCTAAATTTATTTATTTTAATTAGTTTCAAGTATACAATACTTGACATATATATAGTTCGTAAAACAATCCCTTCAATTGCTCTCGCCCTTCCCAGACCCCCCACCTAGCCAATGTATTAATGCTAATTGCATTCGCTATGTTATGCTCCCTATCTCTGTGACCATCTATCAGCTACTAATTTGTATTTCTTTAACCCTTTACCCCATTCTTTCAGCCCCTCAAACTCTCCTCCCCCCTATCCATTACCAAATTGTTCACTATATTTGTGGGTCTATTTTTGATTAGATTGTTCTTTTTATTACTTAGTTTCCACATATGGGTGAAATCATATAGTGTTTATCATTCTCTGTCTGACTTAAATACCTTCTAGGTCCATCAAAACCTTGTTTTCCTATCTATTCATCTACTCTGTCTTTTGGTTGAAACACTTAATACTTTTTCATTTCAGGTACTTATTGATAGGAATGTAACTACATTACTATCAATACCATTACTACATTACCATTCTTTATCCTGATTTGAATACATGTTTTTTCTTCTTAAAGAAATCCCTCCAACATTTCCTGTAATACTGGCTTGGTGGTGATAAATTTCTTTAGCTTATTTTTTGTCTGCGAAGCTCTTTATCTGTCCTTCAACTCTAAATGATAGTTTTGCTGGATAAATTATTTTTGGTTGTAGATCCTGGGTCTTCATCATGTCAAATATTTTGTGCCAGGCCCTTCTGTCCCGTATAGTTTCTTTTGAGAAATCAGCTGCCAGTCTTATGGGTGTTCCTTTATAAGTAATTATCTGTTTTTCTCTTGTTGCTTTTAATATTCTTTCTTTGTATTTAACCTTTGATATTTTAATTATGATGTGTCTTTATTCAGGCCTCTTTAGATCTCTGATTTTTAGAATTCTCTGAGCTTTTTCCTGGGGTTTTCTGTCTATTTCCTTCACCAGGTGAGGGAAGTTTTCTATCATTATTTCTTCAAACAGTTGTTCAACATCTTGATTTTCTTCAGTTACCCTGACCAGATGGATATTTGGACCCTTAATAGTGTCCTATATCCTCCTTAAATTATTTTTACAGTCTTGGCATCTCATCTCCTGCCATTCTGATGTGTGTCTTTGGCTTTCCCATACTCTAGACATAGCATTTAATCCTTTTCTTCATTCACTTTTTTAATTCCATTTACTATACTTCTCATCTCAGGTAATGTATTCTTTATTTCTGACTGGTTGCCTTTTATAATTTCCATTTCCATTTATGTTTTTTATGAAGTTCTCACTGAATTTATCTACACTTCTCAAACGTTCATTGAGCATTTTTATAACCAGTGTTTTGAACTCTGCACCCGTTAGATTACTTGACTCCCCTATATCTGGATCTCTGCTCTGTTCCCTCACGATTTCTGCTTCTTTGTTTTCCCATTTTGGCTGTCTTTCCATGTTTATTTCTATGTACTAAGCAAAGCTCCTTAGTCTCCCATTCTTATTAGTGCAGCTTTGTGCAGTAGGCGTCCAGTGGCACAGTCCTGAGAGGGGTTCAGCTGCAGGCCAAACTTAGTTCTAACGTCTACCCCTCCAGGGTCACCTGTTAAGATTCAGCAAGCAATCCAGAAATTCTGTGCTTATAGTTGCCTCAAAAGGCCTCTCCAGAAACTGCAGTCACCTGCCTCTAGTGTGAGTCCAGGCGCTGCTCAGCAAGGAGCATCTGACTCACTGAGGATATACTTGGATGTGGCTTGGGTGGGGCTGCAAGCTTGGGGAGGTGGGGTTTCAAGGAATTCTCTGGGCAGAGTGACCTCTGTTATCCACTTTAATGATGTCAAGGCTATGGAGGTGCTGTGTCAGTGCACTGGGAGGGAGGAGGGCTCAACAGGGAACAATGTCTACCTCCGGCAGTTCAGTACAGAGTAAGTCTCACCTAGACTCTCACTCCAACATTGTCTCCCTGTAAGTCCCTGGTGCACGCAGCCAAATCGGCATTGGTGCTCAGAGTGAGCCCCCTGCACGCAGCCAAATCGGCACTGGTGCTCAGAGTGAGCAGGTCAATCACAGCAAAATCGGCCCTGGTGCTCAGAGTGAGCAGGTCAATCACAGCAAAATCCGCTTGTGGACATGGCCCCTTTAAGAGGATTCTGCAGCTGCCACTGATGCAGTGTCCATCCCACTCAACTGCTTGAGACCAGGCAGCCCTGCGTGCTCGCCCCATCCTACCTGCTACTATTGCAGGGTGCTTTCTTGGATTTTTCTCTAGTTGTATGGCTCATTCATCTAGATCTCAGGTGATTTTTTCTTGCCGCTGCTCCTTGTTTCCATCACTATTTTGATTTTGTTGCCAGAGGGATGAACAGAGCCTCTATCATTTACGCCACGTTTTTTCTCTATGATCTAAGATTTTTTTAACTCTTTGACATTGTACATTTTTAAACAATATATTTAGTTTTAGATTTTAGTGCTTCAATCAATTCTCAGTCACTACCGTATCAAATATTTCTTTTAACATTTAGTAACAGGATATGTTACCTTTTTATTTTAGACAAAAATTGAAAATCTTGTATTGTCTTCTATTTCTTTGAACTTCCTTATGGTTTACATTTTTTATTTTTTAGAGTTACATTTTGGGCTAAGTTTTTCACATATACCTTAAAATTTATTAATCATTTTTTCTAATTGTATGAATTGTTACAACAGTGTAGAATAAATATATATATATATATAATTTCTTTTATCAAATATGCTCATTATAGTTTTTCCTTGTGTATACTCATTGTAAACACATTATTTTAATTGGTTATTTAGATTACCGTATTGTCTTCTGATATTTCTGGGAAAGCCATGTTCTTATGTTATGAAGATGTCTTTCATAGCATTTTTAAATTTTTGTTTTTCCCAAATGAATCATTGTATAACTGGTCTGAAATGATTTTATGTTAAAATTTAAATTTTATAAATTCTATAATATATAAGTAAGGTGAATTTAAACTTGAAGTGTCTTGTATAGTTTCCTTGACCAGGAAAAAAAAAAAGTATCATTCTTTATTTAAACACAAGGTTAATGACACATTTCTCATGCTCTCTGCATCAGTCCTGGCAGAAAATATATGGTACAATCATGATATTTGATAAAAATTAATAAAGAATTGTTAGAAGATGTAGACTAGCTGTAGGCAAATGAAAGAGTATAGTTCTTCAGGGATGGTAAAAGGAAGGACTAGTGACCCACACTAAGTTTGAAGCAGTGAGAAGACAAAGTAATTTGTTAGAAACTTGAGGCTGGTATTGGATGGCCCTCTGACCTTATTTTAGGAAAGAATCTGCATATGGCAAAACTGAAAATAAGAATCTAAGGAAATAAATATCCACACCTCACCTTCATTTCTTCATTTTCTTTCTTGTACTTCCCTTAGTGAATCTCAACCTAAATTCAGAATGCAAATGAGCCAGTTGATAGGGTTCCCACAGGTAAGGGTTCTGAAGCACAGTAGGGTAAAGAAGAATGACGGTGGATTCTCAGGGGGTAATAGAGGTTTTCCACAAAAGTTTTCTTGGTGCTTTTTTCAAGAATTTCAAGAATTACTTTCAGCGAGGGTGTATAACCATTAAAGTACAATAATTTTGTTGTCTTTTCTAAGCATGCTATTAAATATTTCCTCTCTAATCATTGTATGAATGTTAACATTTGAATCTAAGCAATTTGCTACATAATTAAAATTTTACATATGTCCCCTCTCAATACATACATTCACAAAAATGTAAACAAGTATATAGAATTCTTATACTTTTGTTTCTGGCCTTTAGGGATTTCTCTTTCTTTCTTAGTTGCTTGGCCATGAATAAAAACTTTTAGGAAGGGTTTTATTTAGTTCAGAATGCCTGTTCCTGGAACATGATGTCCAGTAATCTTGGATCATAGGCTTGTATCTTAACTGTTTTATATCCTAAAAGCTACAAATAATTAAAGCAATGCTGTTTACTAGTGTATGTATTGGTGCATGTTTTTTATTGTGATTAGTTGGGAAAGAGCAATAAGGATAGATGATGTGCTCTGTTGCTTTTCAGCTTTGACTTCATTCATGAATTCCATGAGGTTGTTTCTCTTTAAAGATATTTGAAATTTTCTCTTCATGTTGCCCATCCTCTTCAACCTAGAAAGGAATGCAGTCATCAACATAGGCAAACACACAGATCAAAAAAGATCCATAAGATAAAGCCACACAGAAAAATACTTCAGAAAAATTAATGAATCATGTAGTTAGAACATTGCAGCTGCCATTATAGGAAACACATTTATTGTAATGCTATGTTAAAGTCTTAATACTTCACTAAGCTTTAATCATTTGAAGAGGCATTTTTTTTTCACTAATCAGCAAGTAATAATAAGAATCCTAACAAAATAGAATGGAAGAGTAAACTTAAGGACACAATATGTAAAATATAGACAATAAGAAAAGAAGAATAACAGACTGATCCAGAAAATAGAGCGCATTTAGTGGGTTAAAATATTAATATAAATTACAAGTACATGTAAACGGAGACATTATAGTTATATATTTTAATTTATTGGTGGTAGTATTAGATGATCCAGCTATAGAAACTTCTTGGTTCACCCAGACCTTAGCTCTTCCCTTGCAATTCTATATCCTATTCTGTTAGACTGCAATTGCCCGACTAGACCTTAGCCTGGTCCCTCCTGATCAGCCTGCTGTGGCATCACTCATGTTTCTAAATAAAACAGAGTCTATCTTCTAGATTAAATAATATTTATCACACAGTTTTTTTGTACCCTTCATATTATAGACACTGTGCTAGATGGAGATAAAACAAAATAAAGTAGAAAAGACTCTTACCTCTTAGAATTTAGAGTTTAATGGAGGATAGAAATATGTACCTAATTAAACAAATTTATAATTGTAAAAAAAAGCATAGTAGCTATGAAGAAAAGAAATGTGACTTTATAATAGAATAACGGGAAGTTAGTTGGACATAAGCGTGGTCATTTATTTGACCTTACATTGGAGCAAATTAGTTAAAATATTTTCGAGTGTGAACTACAAAATAACTATGAAGAAAAGAGAGCTAGATATTAAGAAAATAATGAAAAAAAAGTTATCATATGTATATTGACAGTATGCCCCTATAATAATATTTGGTTAAGCCATATGACCCTAAATATCTGTATCCTTTGTTTTACTTCTAGTGGTATCCAATGATGATACACTAATCTAACCAGGTTTGTGTAGTTGCATTACATGTAAACCAAGGAGATTCTTTGTTTTGTTTTTCTTTTTTTTTCTTTTGTTTTCCTGCTGTCACTCTTTGAGAGGATTCCAGAAAAGTGGCTGATTTTCAGTCCTGCCATGATTGACATCTCACATTTCAGACCATAAAATGTCACAGACTAAAATGTTCAGGTGGACCACAAAGAATTAAATGCAGCATATAATAAAAGCAATTAGACTAAAGGAAGTTTTTCTCCCCCTAAACTCTTCTTAAAATGTATAAAATTTTTAATTAGGATCCTGCATGAAGTTTCTATACTTAGATTAATGTAAACAAGAAAATTATTTACCAAAGGGAAACATAAAGCTAAGTGTGATTTTTATTTAGAGGTTCTGTTGAACTGTTAGATGAACATTACCTGTCGAAAGCCAGCCGACCAAGTCCAACCGGGTACCTGAATGGAGGAGCGGCGACTGAGAAAAAAGAGAAGACAGACAGGGTGCAGGAGGGAGAACAGATCTCACAACTGTCTCTCCGAGTTTATTGCTTATGCTTCTTTTAACACATAATCTGTTCCTTTGTGTCTCCCAAGATAACATAATTAAAGTAACATCCTGAAGATCAAGGTACAATCGACACTTCCTTTGACACTCCCTTTGACACTCCCTTTATCTATACTTAATCTTCTTCTTCCTGGAATTCCACAGAACCAGCCTTTTCCTTTTTATGCAAGCAGGCCTCCCGAGATAATCCATGCACTCTTTTGAATTTGGGGAGCTTTATCTCCCTACAATTACCTATGTCACAAAGAGTGTATGGGTTTCATCCTGATGTTGGAGTACCTAGGAATTTGCAAATTTAGAGGAGAAAAGGTACAAACAGAATTACAATTTCATTCAATAAAAAGTTACCACTTTTCTAAGCAGTGACCTTAAGTCTGTGTTCTGTTATTATTAACTAAATATTGAAAAAGGGTCCTTAATTATTCAGCAGCCCTAGGGGTAACCTCCAATGTTAAGATAAAAATAGACTTCTATCAGTTGCAAGACTGAATTGAGGAGAATGGGAAACAAATCATACTTTTATTTGTGTGCCTGGGAAATGATCTAAAGAAAGATTATTATAATCAGAAACTTGCTGCAGGGTGACATTTCATGTAGTGACAAATTATATTTTAATGTATCACAGGCTATTTTGTTAAGTTTTGAAAGAAAGGGGGCCATTGAGAACTTCATTCTTTCATCTGATCTGTTTTAAGAGAATTATTGAAGCACAGATTCTAAATAAGAATTCATGTAAATGAAAATTAATGTAAAGAATTAATGTAAGGATTAATGTGCAGATCCTACCATCAGAATCGCAAACAGAACAATTCCAATTATTGTCCACTGCTGTTCTCCATCATAAATAAGTCAATTTATGAAATTATTTAAGGCAGAAAATGGTGGTTCTACTATAGGATCTTTGAAATAAAGAATTCATAGTCACTTGATTGTCTAGAATTTGGTTTCTTCATAAGGCACATTGTACAGAGATAGTAAACATGGACCCTAAAGTAAGAGAAATTGAGTTTTAGTTCTCTGTTAATGAATAGCTATGTGACTTTCAGTCATATTGTTAAACAGAAATAAAATATTAGCCACAAAGACAAGTCACATATGTAATTTTAAATTTTCTAATCAATATAATTTTTGAGAAATAATGATTTTATTTTAATGAACAAGCAGAGTTGTCACTGATCTGCCTATACAATATGAAAACAGTTTCCTTTGGCAATGTTTTCCTGAAGTATTTATGTACAAAGTTAAAAAGACTTTAAATTTGTTAGACTTTAAAACACACAATCAGCAACCTTAATATGTATGTTTTTAGAATTGATCAGAAAAATTATTTTAATCTTAATCAATCCTGTTTACTTTGACAAGTTGGAAATAACAGGAAAAAATCTTCAAGGTACTGACAGTATTCCTAGTTTGGAAAACTAGCTTCTCTGTTACTATTCAACACCAAAAGAAAAATAAAACAACATAACGATTTTCATAAAAAATCTCCAAGAAAAAAGTAATAATTTAATTAAAATTTAATTTAGAAAGCTGATGGTGATATTTTTTAACTTTAGGAGAATAAGGAAGAAGTTTTAAATAAAGCTAAGCATTTTTGTTATTTTCCCAAAGAGATTGATTTTTAACAACAGAGAAGTGGTGGAGTACCAGGTACAGATAATCCACTAAAAATAAAAATCAAGGTAGGCAGCAGGTTTATTATTCCTCTTGAGAGAGCTTAATAAGTATATAATCTTAATGTACCTTTATTTTTTTCTTTGTTTTTTAGGCAAAATTATCTTTTGAATAACTTCATTATGAGCAGTCACTTGTGCCTGCCTGAAAATATAGAGAACAGCAATAAACTCAGAAGAAGGGCTGGAGCCAATGAAACGCTAGCTGAAGAAAATAGAATTCTTTTACTTGAAAAACATTTTGACTTCTGTAAACTGCAGTTTAGTTTTTTATTCCACAGATTGTTGTATCCTAGGTAACCATGTTCCTTTCATCTTTTCAACCATAGCTAATCAATATATTTAAAAAGTAATTTTTAATAGGTGAAATTAATTTTGATAATATATTTTAACTCAATCTATATGAAATATTATCATTTAACATGCAACTAATAAAAAATAATTAGGGAGATCAATTATATTTTTAAACTAATTCTTTAAAATTAAGAGTATAGCTTGATTCATACTAGCCACAATTTCAAATGCTCAATAGCCACCTGTACTATGAGCTACAATATTAGAGTGCCTGTTTGGACAAATCTTCAGTTCCCTGGGTTATTATTTTTTAGTCATAAATGACATGAAAATAATTAAAAGTGTAGAAATTTGGAGATGAATATTTGAATAATCAGAACAACAGCAATATGCAACAATGAGAGAGTTATTAATATTTGAATGAACAGGTTTTTCTATAGAGTAAAGCTGAGATTGTAATGTAGATGTGGGGTATGACAGATTGGATTGGCAATTGATGTTGAAATGTATTAAGAAGAAAATGAAAAATCAGAATTCATTAGGTAGAAAATGCAATATTTATCTTGCAGAGCACAGTGGAAGGTGATAGAGACATTTAACCTGTAGAAAAAAAAATAATTAGAGAAAATAAAACCTGTCTTTAAATAATGATTGGAAAATCTTGTAAAGAAAGGTTAAACTTTTTCTACATTAACTGTAGAGACATACTTAAAATCGATATATGGCCATTTATTTGTATAGTAATTAGTTCAATAAACATATACTAAATTACATAAATTCAATATGCCAACTGCTGGGATGCAAAGATATAGATAATACAAAAGTAGACGGGTTTGGAAAAAGTGGAAGAGATAAAGTAAGTAATTCTTCATTGTAGAAGTTGCTCCAAAATACACTAGAGGGTGACTTGATATATGTAGAACTATAGTGTTTTAAGTATCATATAAAAGTATTATACAAGATTGCTGCTGCTAGCAATAATGTATTAGGCTGTTTCAAATCAGTTATATTACCAAGAAATACATGAAGTGTAGGACTTTTTTTTAACAAAATTTATGAAGCTATCAGAGAAATTTCAAGACAGTAAAGATTTATAGATCTGAGTTCAGATTAAATAAGGGCAGTTTAAAACGATAAGACATATGTTGTTTATTTTCTTTTGTGACAACTGTCAAATCAGTGGCTGAGAGGCTGAGAAGCAAACAGCATTTTAGACATTCAGATAATTAGTCAAGAACGTATTGATATTCTTAATGTAGTATTAATAATCTAATATTACTTTTCTATTTTTAGATCTATTGTATATCGATGTGTTATTAGATCGATATACAATAGATCTACAAACAGAAAAGTAATAATAAATTCATAGGAAAATTTTCGTTATTATCTTTGGTGGTAATCTAATTTTATTTTATTTCTTTAGCTCATTTTATTTTACTTTTTACAGTTCTGTTTCAATATAATTGACATGTGATACTGTATTAGTAAAGTGTACAACATAATGATTTGCTATTGTAAAATGATTGCCACAGTTTAGTTAACATTGATCACTTCACAGAGTTACATTTTTTTCTTTTAATGAGAAGTTCTAAAATCTCTCATCAAATATAGCTTACGAATATAAAGTATGTTACTATTATAATCAAAGTGTTGTCTATTATATTCCCAGAACTTATTTACCTTATAACTTGAAGTCTATACATTTTGATGACCACCAATTGCCTCCCCTACTCCAACACACAGCCTCTGACTCTGGCAACCATCAATCTTTTCTCTGTTTCTGTGAGTTGAGTTTTCTTAGATTCTACATATAGGTCAGATCATACAGTATTTATTTTTCTCTGTCTGATTTATTTCACTCAGCATAATACTCTTGGGGTTTATCTATGTTGTCAGGATTTCCTTCAGTTTTATGACTAAATATATCACATTTTCTTTATCCATTCATCCTTAGGGGAGCAATTAGGTTGTTCTCATGTCTCAAACATCGTAAGTAATACTACAATACACATGGGAAGGAAGACATCTCTTCTAGATGGTCATTTTATTTCTTTGAGTATATATCGAGATGTGAAAATGCTGGATCATATTGCAATTTTTATTTTTAATTGTTTTATTTTTAATTGTTTGAGGAAACGTTATAATTTTCTCATAGTGGCTGCATTTTACATTCCCATCAGTAGTGAACAAGAGTTCTCTTTCCTCCATGTTATTTTCAAACTTGTTATTTCTTGTCTTCTTTATGACAGCCATACTAACTTGTGTGAAATAATATATCATTTTGGTTTTGATTTGCATTTTTCTGATGATTAGTGATGCAGAGCATCTTTATATGTACTATTTGGCCATTTGTATGTCTTCTTTGGAAAAAAAAAAAGTCCATTTAAGTTCATTGCTTAATTATTAATCAGAGGTTTGTCTTTGCTATTTAGTTGGATGAGTTCTTTATATACTTTTTACTTTAACTCTTTATTAGAAATATAATTCGTAAAATTTTTCTCCCATTTTCTGTATGTTTTTATTTTTTCAATGGTATCCTTTACATTGCAGAAGTTTGTTTTTTTTTTTTTTAAATTTCCTGTAGTTCCACTTGTTTATTTCTGTTTTTGTTGCCTTTGCTTTTATTGTCAAATCAAAAAAAAATTATTTCCAAGATGGATGTCAAGGAGTATGCCCCTTATATTTTCTTGTAGGAGTTTTATGGTTTCCATTCTTGTGTTAGAGTCTTTAATCCATTTTGAGTTAATTGTGTGTATGATGTAAGAGAGAAATTCATTGTCATTTTTTTGCATGAGGTTATAGTGTTTTCCAATAATATTTATTGAAGAGACTATTCTTTTCTCATTGTATATTCTTTGCTTCTTTGTCATAAATTAATTGACAATGCATATGTGAGTTTTTCAGGACTATTCTTTTTCGTTGATCTTTGTGTCTGTTTTTATGCCAATGGTATATTATTTTGATTACTATAGCTTTGTAATATATTTTGAATCAGGAAGTGTGATGCCTCCAGCTTTATACTATCTCCAGATTGCTGTGGCTATTTGGGATCTTTTGTGGTTCCATACAAATTTTAAGATTACTTTTTTTTCTCTGAAAAATGCCATTGGAAATTTGATAGGGATTGTATTGAATTTAAATATTTTGGGTGTTGTGGACTTTTAATTGTATTAATTTTTTCAATACATGAGCATAAAATACATTTTTATTAATTAGCCTTCTTCAATGTCTTTCATGAATGTTTTATAGTTTTCATCATATAGCTCTTTCACCTTTTCGGTTAAATTTAATTATTTTATTCTTTTTTTGGTATAATTCTAAATAGGATCGTTTCCTTAATGTCTCCTTCTGATAGAATGTTATAAGTGTAGAAAGACAATTAATTTTTTTGTAGAAGCTTTGTGTTCTACAACTTTACTAAATTCATTAGTTCTAACAGATTTTGGGTGAACTCTTTAGATTTTTTTCTATATATCATGTCATCAGCAAGGAGAAAAAAAAAATGTACTTCTTCCTTTCTAGTTTGGATGTGTTTATTTTTTTTCTTGCTGAATTGCTCTGGCTCAATTTCCAGTACTATGACGAATAAAATAGGTAAGAGTTGTTCCTTCTGTTGTTCTTGATCTTAAATAAAAAGCTCTCAGCTTTATACCATTGTGTATGAAATTGCTGTGGGCTAATTACATATTGTCTTTATTAGGTTAAGATCAATTTATCTATATACAATTTGTTGAGAGTTTTTATCATAAATGGATGTTGAATTTGTTAAAGACCTTTTCTACATCTATTGAGATGATCATATGATTTTTATATTTTATTTTATAATGTGGTAAATAACGTTAATTGATTTGCAGATGTTGCACCATTCTTGCATTTTTGTAATAGGTTAAACCTGATCATGGTGTATGATGCTTTTAATATATTGCTGAATTTAGTTCACTAAGATTTCATTGAGATTTTTGCATATATTTTCATCAGGAGTATTGACTTTTAATTGTCATTGGTTATGGTGTCCTTATCTGATTTTGGAATCAGGAAAATGCTGGACTTGTGAATGGAATTTGGAAATAAATGTTCTCGCCTCTTTTTTCTTTCTTTCTTTTTTTTTTTTTTGAAAAGTTTAGTACTGGTATTGATTCATATTTAAATGTTTGATAGAGTTAACCTGTTAAACTCTCTGGACCTATACTTTGTTAGAAAGTTGTTGATTACTGATTCAATCTCCTTAGTTTTTGGTTTGTTTTACAACTGGTCTATTAATATTTTCTTTTTTCTCATGATTCAGTCTTAGTAAGTTTATATTTATATAAATTTATACATTTCTTTTAGTTTACTTATAATTGTTCAGAGTAGCTTCCAATTATTTTTTATATTTATGTAGTATCAGTTGCAATGTCTCCTCTTTCTTTCCTAAATTTACTAGAGTCCACTTTTATATTGATAATTTTAGCTGAAAGTTTGTCTATTTGTTTATTTAAAAAAAAAAAAAAAACAGTTACTGGTCTTTTCTACTGTCTTTTTAGTCTCTGTTTTATTTATTTTCTCTTTGATTTTTTATTTCTTCCCTCTACTAATGTTGAGGTTAATTTGCTCTTCTTCTTTTTCTAGTTCTCCAGGCTACAAAGTAGGGTTGTCTACTTGAACTCTTTCTTTTTTATTAAAGTAGATTTTTATATTTTTAAACTTCCTTCTGATAACTGATTTTACTATATCCAATCAGTTTTGGTGTGCCATGTTTCCATTTTTATTTGTCTTTCTATACAAATATTTTAAATTTCTTCTGACTTCTTTTTCGACTCATTGAATTTTCAATAACATGTTTTTTAATCTTCACCTATTTGTTAATTTTCACTTTTCTTCTGGTAGTTGATTTTTAGTTTCATATGATGACAGTCAGAAAACACACTTGTTTGACTTCAACTTTCTCGAATTAATTGAGACTTATGGGGGCTTAACATATGATCAATCCTGAAGAATGTCCCATATGTGCTTGTGAAGAATGAGTTTTCTTCTGCTACTGAATAGAATGTTAAGTAAATGACTGTCAGTTCTATCTGGTCTAACATATTGTTTATGCTCAATGTTTTCTTATGGATTTTCTGTCTGGATCATCTATTCATTTTTGAAAGCAGGATATTGAAGTCCCCTACAGTTCAGTGTATTACTATCTATTTCTCATTAAGTCTGTTAATATTTGCTTTATATATTTAGGTGCTCCTACATTGAGGTGTATAAATATTTACAAATGTTTTATCTTTTTGTTGGATTGACCTCTTTATCATTATATAAAGACTTTTTTTTGTATTTCGTTACATGTTCTTCTTAAAGTTTATTTTGTCTGACATAAGTATACCTACCCCTGATTTTTTTTGGAGGGGGGTTATTTGCATGAAACATCTTTTTCATCTCTTAATTTTTAGTCTGTGTCCTTGAAACTGAAATAAATCTCTTGTGGCATTACATAGATCCCAGACGTGATAGGGTTTAGTGTTCTCAGCAGCATATCACATTGATCCCAGGTGAGAGTCTGTTCCTGTGGCTTACATACCTTTACAGCATTGAGTATCTCATCAGGGATCCTATGTCTGGCATATGGGGCAATAGTTTGTACTGGTTGATCATTCAAATGTATTAAAGTTTGAGACAGTACTTTAGTCCACCTGGTCAAAGTGGTTTTACTTGTTAGTAATTTAATTTGCTGCTTTAGTATTTTTTTTCCTACCAATTGGAACCTTCATTCAATATTGTTTTATTTTGCCCAAACTTGCATGTCACGATTTTTGAAATAAGACCCCTGATCACTTTTTATTTGATGAAGGTAACTGTACATGGTACTCAGCTTCTCTAATCCCTAATGGTGGCAGCCTGGTTTGTGTGGTGACAACTTTAGTTAGGTCAAATGCAGTGTCTGTATAAACCAAGGCATATTTAGAATTTTCACAGAGGGAGAGGACCAATATAATCAATTAGCCAATCCTTCACCAGTTGGGAATTCTGGTGGATAACTCAAGATTTATTTGGCAGTCGTCTGGGGTATTGTTTAGAACATAGGACATGCTATTATTGCATTAATCAAGTCACTGCATTTCAAGGCAATCCAGCATCCCTGAAAAAATGCCATTCTACCTGTGTGCTATGGTGGCCATGCCTTCTATGCATCTCATCTGTTGTATCTACTGAAGGATCAGTTGATAGGGCTTGTACTTGAGCTAGGGCATCAGCTTTCTGATTGCCAGGGTTGTAAGTGCTTCATAAGCTAGGATGTGAAAAACAGTGTAGACTACTTTGGAATCTTGCAGGTAAATCTAAATATTTTCCACATATCCTGACCCCACAAAGGCTTAATATGATCATCCACCCTTTGGCTTCCCATTAGTTAAATCATAACATCAATCACTTTAGAACAACCAACTGTCAGTGTAAATGGTTAATGGTTAAGGCTCATGAGTGGTCACCAGCCAAATCACTCTAAGTTAAACCCACTGGATGCTGTACTTGCTCCTTTTTCTAGGCATCAGTGAGGATTTCTCTTACTCTGTATTTACAGGTCACAGAAGCTGCCCCAGGAATAAAGCTGGGGATATTTGGAGGATCTCCATACTACACAGAGCCTACTAGCACCACATTTCTAGAGACAGTGGGCTGGTGGACAGGGTTCTCCTCTGTTGTAAATAGTTATGACACGTAGTCAAAGTCAGAGTTTGAGTCATTGGCAGAGGTGGGTTGATAGACCATATTTAAAATTTACTCCTTAACAGGATGAAATGTTCTTAATATGATATGCTGTTTCTTCATGAGGAGCTTTTTCTGGAGGAGCACCGTGTAAACTGCTAGCGGCTGTTGATATGTGGGACATATTGAGTTTGTTTCCTATCAATGCTGGGATCAAAATTCTAGGGGCATTCTCTTTCTGTTTTATCTGCCACAGTGTCCAAACCACACTTTCTGGAGTCATAAACACATCTACTCAAATGGTACAGCTGATAGAGAGATACCCAGAACAGTGATGATTTCATTAGTATTTTTGACTTCTCAAAAGATACTTGTTGCTCTGATATCCATTCTCACATTTGTTTTTACTTGACCAAGTATCATAAGGGACAGAGGCACTGTGACAGGTGAGGAATAAAAGTTCCCCCAAATTCCAAATAGGCCACACAAAGTCTTGAACCTTATCAATCATAGCTTCTGAGACAATGCACGTTTTACTTGACCAAATGAATCCTCAAACTTTACAGCAGTGTCTAGGCCCTGAATTTTCTCTGGGTTCTCCATGCATTTTCTCTGTCACAGATATTCAAGCCAAGTCTGCAGAGTGTTCTACAACAAAGGCAAGCCTTTACATGTTAACCTTACATCATCAATGCAATGGGCACATTTCATTGATATGAGGAAAGAGAATGAGGAAAGGTCTCTGGCTACCATTCTACAACATGTTTTGGGGCTGTGCAAGTAGCACTTGAAAGTTTCATTGTTGCTCTTCCCACATGAATGTAAATTGACCTTGGTCACAAGTAACCTGTACTTGTTAGTCTTTTTATGAATCTCCTAGAAGACAAAGCACCTTTGCAGAAATACTTTTTCAGAATTGTCAGAGTAAAACAATAACTTTGTAAATAACGAAAGACTTAAAAATAACCATGGTTAAAAATGCAACGAGAACTGGGCAAAAAGGCATAAATGATAGAAGATTTGTTCATACTCCTCTTGCAACTGCATCAAAGTAGTGACAGAAACATGGGTCAAAAAACAAGCAGAGTCTCCACAGAGCCTGGAGGAACAGAAGCCTTGCAACTAGGGAGAGAAATAATAAATCACCCTGCAATGGGAGGTAAGAGGGGGCAAAGACTCAAGGCTGTGGATTCCTAGCAGCTAAGTGAGACAGAGGCTATGGCAACTGCAGCCTATAGCTGTAGGCATTCCTCTTAAAGATGCCATACCCATGCCCAGACTTTTGTGGTGATGGACTCACTTGCTCTGAGAACCAGCACCAGGTCAGCTACTTGGGGAGCACCAGGGACTTATAGGCGGGATACTGACTTGTTGGTGTAAGGGCTGGAGGCGAAGCTTTCTTCCAGGCAGAAGTGTTGACGTTATCCATTGTTCCTCTGTTAAGCCTTCCCTCTTCTCAGTGTGTGGACTCAGTGCCACCATAGCTGAAACATCATCAAAATGGATAACAGAGGTCACTCCGCCCAGAAGAGTCCCTGAAACTCTGACCCCAAATTCAAAGCCCTACCCAAGCCACATCTAGTTGTGTCTTCTGTGAGTCCTATGCCCATTGCTGAACAGCTCCAAGACCCACATATCTGGCTAGCATCTGGCTTTAGTTTCTGGTGTGGACTCTAAAGAAAACTATAAGCACAACATCTGTAAATTGCTTGCCAAATCTTAATAGGTGGCCTCAGAGGGGTACAGGTTGGGACTAAATTTGTCCTGCAACTGAACCCCTCTTAGGACTGTATCACCAGACACCTACTACACAAAGCTGCACTAATATGACTGGGAAACTTAGGAGCTTTGCTTAGTACTTAGAAACAGGAACAGAAAGGCAGCCAAAGAGGGAAGACAAAAAAGCAGAATGAATACGAAAGAACAGAAAAGAGCTCCAGGAAAAATGGAGTTAAGCAATCTAACAGATGCAGAGTTGAAAATACCAGTTATAAAGATGTTCAATGAACTTAGGGGAAGTGTAGATGAACTCAGCACTTTAACAAAGAGATTAAAAAAAAACCAACAACATAAAAATGGAAATGGAAATTATAAAAGAGAACCAGTCAGAAATGAAGAATGCATTATCTGAGATGAAAAGTATATTAAATAGAATAAATAAGGTGAATAAAGAAGAGGATCAAATGACCTACCTATATAGAGGATGGGAAAGCCAAGGGCACTCAATCAGGATGGCATTAAAAAAGAAGCCAAGACTATAATAATAATTTAAGGAGCCTATGGAACACTATTAAAGATAAAAATATCCATGTCATAGGAATGTTTTAAGGAAAACAAGACGTTGAAGAGCTATTTGAAGAAATAATGATGGAAAACTTTCCTAACCCGGTGAAGGAAATAGACATTCAACCTCAGAAAGCCCAGAGAGTCCCAAAAAAGAGGAAATCAAAAAGGCCCACACCAAGACACATTATAATTGAAATGCCAAAGGTTAAATACAAAGAAAATATTAAAAGCAGCAAGAAAAAAGCAGTTAATTACCTACAAGGGAGCATCCATAAGCCTGGCAGCTGATTTCTCAAAAGAAACTGTACAGGACATAAGGGCTTGGAACGAACTATTCGACATGATGAAGACCCAGTATCTACAACCAAGAATACTTTACCCAGCAATGCTATCATTTAGAGTCGATGGACAGATAAAGAGCTTCGCAGACAAAAGTAAGCTAAAGAAATTTATCACCTCCAAGACAGTATTACAGGAAATGTTGGAGGGACTTTTTTAAGAAGAAAAAAAACACGCATCAAAACATGAATAAAGAATGGTAACAACTACATTCTTATCAACAAGTACCTCAAATGGAAAAAATAAATAAATAAGTGTTCCAAACAAAATATTTTGTGTAACACAAAGCAAAGAAAATTATTTTGATTAAACAGAATATTGTGTTTTCTAGGCAGATTAAAAGGTATAGAAAACTCTATCATAATCTCATCAAGAACAAACCAATAGTCTAAGAAAACTTCGTCCTCATAGTAGATAAAAGAAAATTCAATTTCAGTTTCTACATAAATACACTACTTCTGTAAGCCAGTTAGAAAGAACTCTTTTACAAACTAATTTTGGTAATAATCTCAAAGAATAAAAAAAAAAAATTTACATGTATATAACACATATCTATGGACATACATAAACATGTAGACACAAAACACACCCCATAGTTTTATTTCAATACGTTAGCCCTTGACAAAGTAATCTCATGGAGACTGTCAACTAGAATTCAACCAAAGGAACTCTACAGCAGGCTATATTCTAAAAAATCTCTTTAGAGAGTTCAAGTCAAGATGGAGAGGTAAGTAAATGCTGTGCATGCCTCCTCCAATGACTACATTAGAATTGCAACTAAATTATGAAACAGTCAACCAGAGAATGATCCAAAGACTAGTTAAACAAAACTCCTATAACTGGGATATAAAGAGGAGACCATATTGAGAATTGTAGAAAGGGTAGACACATGAAACAGACTGCCCCATACCAGCCTGTGGTTGTTGAGCATCAGGAGAATTATCCTGGCTACAGAAACCTCGAAAGAGTGAGGGTCCCCAGCCCCACACTAGGGCTTCCCAGCCCAGGGTTCTGGAGCCAGGAATAGGAGTCCCCACAAAATCTGGTTGTGAAAATTAGTGGGGATTATGGCCATCCAAGTGAGATGGAAGGCTACTGGAAACACAGATGTCCTCTTAAAGGGCCCACTCACAGACACTAACTGTCAGGTATTCACTACAGACTCTAGTAGAGGGACAGCAGCTGGGAGGTACCAGATACATAGAGGGAAAGACTGAGTTGAGTGGCATCAGGGCAAGGTCTAGAGGGACAGCTGTTACTGTCTCTTTGTTGAGCCCTCTTTTGATGCAGTCTGCAGGTGAGCGCCAACTTGCCTGTGGTGAATCCTCCGCCACCATGGCCAAAACTGAATCTGTGTTGACCTGGTGATATCTACTCTGTACACCTTGTGACTCTCTGAGACCCCCATCCCACCCAACTCTCAAATCGCCCAGTGGAATTTTGGGTGGTCACTGGGAAACCAGTCCCATCCCATGCTCTCAGCAGAAGGTTCCTTCAGCAGCAATCAATAGGCCTTCACTCTCACAACTCTGGAGATACTTTTCAGGGAAGCAATCAGCCCTGGAACTAGCTGCAGTATTTCTTGAAGAGACGTCAGAGGTCTGTGGGCCTGAGGCATGCAGAAGCTGGCCTTGGTATAAGCTGAGACTTTTGCAAGTGGCCACAGCCTCAACACTGGCAACAAATCTGAATTTGAACCAACTTAGGGAATACTACTTGCCCCACACTACTGACTCTGAGACCCTGCTTCATCCAATTCTAGTAAGCACAAGGCTCATTCAGCTGCTGAGGTAGGCAGCCTTAGGCCTCGGGATGCCCTGGGCCTTTTGCTGAACTGCCCCAAGATCAGTACTGGTGACAGTCAGGCTTGGATCACCATGTGGCTTCTCCCACATACCTCTAGGTTCAGCTTAGACAGTGATCAAACACAAATAGCTTTGCAGCTCCAACGAGGTAGCCCCAAGATGGTCATACATAATGCCTGACACTGGCCTGCACAAAAGCA
>NW_011888868.1:4445319-4462775 GCF_000151845.1 Pteropus vampyrus | reverse complement strand
GCAGGTATTGTCGTGATCTGAAACTTTCACAGGAAGCAGCAGAATCAGCACTGGCATTAGACCTGACTTTGCATTGGCTGGGTAAAGTTTGTTAGCTTTACCCAAGTAACTTCCTGGGTACCTGCCCCACCCAACTCACATGCCAATCAAAGTCTCTTCAAGTTGCATAGTCCTATGGGCAGCTGGCAGATAGCCTCAAGTTTTGAGGTGCACCAATCCTTTTTCTAAGTCACCCCAGGCCCAGTACTAGGGGTAACAAACCTTGGCTGAAAGTGCAGTCTCTCCCATTTGCCTCCAGATCTGGCATGGGCAGCAACCATAAGCTAATAGCTTTGTAGCTCCTACCAGGTAGTCCCAAACAATCAAAGGCAGTGACTGAACTTGGCTTAAACAGGAGCCCTTCCCAAGGGGTCACAGAACCAACACATCTGAAGACTGACAGCAGACCACAACAGAGTACCACCTGACTAACTCTAAAGTAGCACACCCAAAGAGTGGTGTCAACAGGTACACATGACTGCTGGGGCAAATCTCACTCTGTGGGGTTAAAACCCACGCAGCAGTTCTTACCTTGTGGGCGTGGCCAAACCTCATAGGCAATCAGCCTGAGAGTCAATCCCATCGACTGACATTCTAACATCAATCAAGGATTAGCTACAACAGGAGAACGCTCAAGGAACATGCCCAGAGCATGTTACCAGGGAGACTGCATCACTAGGACACACATGACATCTACTACATAAAACCACCTGGCCAAGGTTGGGAGACATAACAAACCTTCTAATACATAGAAAGAAACACAGAGGCAACTAAAATGAGAAAGCAAAGAAACACGCCACAAATGACACAACAAGAGAAAACTATATTAAAAACAACAACAACAACAAAACTAAACGAAATGGAGGCAAGCAATGTACCAGATACAGAGATTCAAAAACCAGTTATAAGGATGCTTAATGAACTTAGGAGAATAGATGATCCCAGTGAGGACTTCAATAGAAAGATACCACGAGTAAAAAAGGACATAGATGCCATAAACAAGAAGCAGTTAGAAATGAAGAATGCTATAACTGACATGAAGAATACACTAGAAGAAATAAACCGTTGATTAAAGTGGAGGACCAAATGAGTGAGTTGGAAGGCAAGGTAGCAGAAAAAACTCAATCAGAAAGGCTAAAAGAAAAAAAAAAATTACTGAGGAAAGTTTAAGAGGTCCCTGGGACAACATCAAACATACTAAGATCCACAGCATAGGGGCACCAGAAGGAGAAGAGAGAGAGCAGGGAACTGAGAACCTACTGGAAGAAATAATGACAGAAAGCTTTCCTAACCTGACAAAATAAATAGACATACATGTTCAGGAAGCACAAAGTGTCCCAAATAATAGGAACCCAAACAGGCCTACGCCAAGACGAGTCATCATTAAAATGCCAAAGGTTGGAGACAAAGAGAGAATCCTAAAAGCAGCAAGAAAAAGGCAGCTAGTTAGTTACAAAGGTACTCCTATAAGAATGTTATGAAATATTCAAAGTGATGAAAAACAAGAACATGCAATCAAGACTACTCTTCCCAGCAAGGATATCTATTAAAATTAAAGGTGAGATATGGAGCTTCCCACAAGAAGAAGCTAAAAGAATTTATCACCCAAAAGCCAAAATTATAAGAAATTTTAAGGGGACTTCTCTTAAAAAAAGAGGAAAAAAAACCCCCATATATTCAAAAATAAAATGACAATAACTATGTACCTATCAACAATCGCTTTAAATATAAATGGATTAAGTATTGCAATCAAAAGACATAGGGTTTCTGTATGAATAAGAAAAAAAAAGACCCATATATATGCTGTCTATAAGAGATCCACCTCAGATCACATGACACACACAGACAGAAAGTAAAGAGATAAAAAATATATTTCACACAAATGGCAATTTTAAAAAAAACTGCAATAACAATGCTTATATCAGACAGAAAAACAAAAAAAAGAGAGAGAGAGAAATCAAATAAATAAAGTCAATTGAAAGAGAAATAACTATGGGCTCCACAGAAATACAAAGGATTATATGAAAATACTATGAGTAATTATATGCCAACAAATTAGAAAATCTGGAAATAATGGATATATTCTTAGAAACATACAATCTCCCGACTGAGTCAAAAACAGAAACCTGAACTGATCAATTACCACCAATAAAATCAAATCAGTAATCAAAAATCTTCCAAAAAACAAAATTTTTTTACCAGATAACTTCATAAGTTAATTTTACCAAACAATCTAAGAAAATTTAACACCTATTTTTTCTCAAACTGTTACAAAAATTCAAGAGGAGCATTGGCTTCCTAACTCTTTTTACGAAGCCACTATTACCCTGATTTCAAAACCAAAGTCAATAGAAAAAAAGACAACTATAGGCCAATGTCACTGATTAAGTTTAATGCATAAATCTTCAACAAAATATTAGCAAATTGAATTTAGCAATACATTAAAAATTTTACACATTATGATCAAGTTGCATTAATCTTGGGATGCAAGGTTGGTTTAATATCCATAAATCAATTAATATGATACATCACATTAACAAATTGAAAGATAACAATTATATGATCATATCAATAAATGCAGAAAAATCATTTGCCAAAATTCAATATCTCTTTATGATAAACTCTTACAGCAAAGTGAGAATAGAGAGAACATACCTCAACATAATAAAGCCAATATATGACAAACCTACAGATAACAGATACTCGATGGGAAAAGACTAGCTGCATTTTCTTTAAGATCAAAAAAAAAAGACAAGGAAGCCCACTTTCACCAATTCTAATAAACATAGTAATAGTAATCCTACCTACACTAATCAGACAAGAAAAAGAAACAGAAGGCAATTAAATTGAAAAGACAAAAGTAAAACTGTCATTATTTATAGATGACATGAAATTATATGTAAAGGATCCTAAAGATTCCACCAAAAAAAGTTTGAATATATAAATAGATTCAGTAAAGTAGTAGGATACAAAATTAATATTCAGAAGTTGGTTGATTTTCTATACACCAATGATGAACTATCAGAAAAAGAAATTAAGAAAACAATCTCATTTATAACTGCATCAAATTAACCTAGGAAGTAAAAAACAAACAAACAAACAAAAAATAACAAAAAAACCCTGTCCTCAGAAAATTATGTCACTGAAGAAAGAAATGGAAGAAGATACAAATAAATAGAAGCATATACTGTGCTCATGGGTAGGAAGAATTAATATCATTAAATGGCTACACTACCTAAAACAATCAATAGATTCAATGCAATCCCTATTAAAATATCAGTGGCATTCTAGAACAAATAATCCAAAATTTTATATGGAACCATAACAATCTTGAGAAAGAACAAAGTTTGAGGTATTACACTGCCTTACATCAAACTATACCTCAAAACTGTTGTAATTAAAACAGCATGGTACTGACTTAAAAACAGACACACAGATCAATGGAACAGAATAGAGAGCCCAGAAACAAAGCCAAGCCTATATGGTAATTTAATCTATGACAAAGGAGGCAAGAATATACAATAGAGTAAAGACAGTCTATTCAACAGATGGTGTTTGGGAAACTGGCTGGATACATACAAAAAAATAAAACTTGACCACCATATATAAGAAAAAAATTCGAAATGGATTAAAGATTTCAATGTAAGACCCCAAATCATAAAAGTCCTAGAAGGAACCATAGGCAGCAAACTCTCTGACATTGCTCCTAGTAATATTTTTCTAATATATCTCCTCAGGCAAAGGAAACAAAAATATATATAAATAAATGGGACTGCTTCAAACTGATTTTTTTTTGCACAGCAAAGAAAGCCATGAACAAAACAAAAAGATAACTTACTGAATGGGAAAAGATATTTGCCTACAATACATCTGACCCAGGGTTAATATCCAAAATTTATAAAGAACTCTTACAATTCAACAACAAAAAACAAACAATCCAATTTAAAAATGGTTAGAAGATCTTAATAGATATTTTTCCAAAGAGGACATACAGATGGCTAATAGACATATGAAATGATGCTCAAGGTCACTAAGTATCAGAGAAATGCAAATTAAAACCACAGTGAGATATCACCTAACACCAGTCAGATTATCATTAATAAATCAAAAAATAACAAATGTCAATGATGTGGAGAAAAGGAAACCCTCATTCACTGTTGGTGGAATTACAAATTGGTACAGCCACTCTGGAAAACAGTTTGCAAGTTCTTCAAAAAATTAAAAATAGAAGTAGTTTATGATGCAGCAATTGCACTTCTGGGCATTTATCCATGGAAAACCCGAACACTAGCTGTAAAGATCTATGTATAGTGCAGATGGGTAGTCAGCTAACTGGGGAGATCACTTTGCAAATTATGTAAATGTCTAACCACTGTGCTATACATCTGAAATTAATATCAAATGGTATTGAATGACCACTCTAATGTAAAATAATTTTTTTTTTAAAGTATGAATAAATAAGTAAGTAAGTAACTAAATAAATAATTAAATAAGTAGGTCTCTTCTTTTCTTTAGCTTCAGGCAATTCTGAGCTTTGTTTTATTTATGTATTGGAGTGTTTATATTTCAAAGACATGATAAAATTTACAACTTTAAGGGGTAGAGAAAAAATTTAAATTTTCTCCTAGGATCTTTGAGACATATTATTCTATTATCAGAAGTCTAGGATCAATACTCCCTAAAATTTTCTTTCGTATTAGAAGTTTAATTGCATAGGGGTACTCCATCTGTTTTATTGTCAATCACTACAATATTCTCACCTTTGTTCTCCTTACATTTCCAGGAATTCTACCTCATAACATTCTAATTAGGCTTTGTCGCAAGCACCCAGACCTCCTTAATCCATGGCAGCTTTCATCCTCATAATTTTGCAAAATGACACACTAGAGTTTCTAATTCATTATTCTGCTCTTTCTCCTTCTCAGCCAGCCCCAAAGCTAGCAGAGTAATGGATGACCACATATCTTTCTCTAATCTCGCTTTTTCTTTAAACTTTCAGACTTGATCTTTAGCCTCCAGCTAGGCATGTGTCAAGCTGAAATGTCCATAGTAGAAGCCAGCTGAATGCAGCAATTTGATTTCCATCTTTGCCACAGTGCACTATATGTAGCTTCTCAAATAAATTCATTGAAGCAGACGATGTTTTCAAGGGTGCACATATTTATGTGGTGGTTCCCAAGTCTGAAACATAAAGACCATCCCTCCCCATATAAAGGTTGTTGGTCAGCCTTTGAGAAAGTTGCCTCTTTCTCAAGGCCCATTTCTTTGGTCTTCTGTCTAGCTCACCGGTTGTGGGTTTACAAACCGGCTCCTATACATGAGGGCAAGTAGAGATGGATGAAAGAAGCAGACCACTTTAGATTGGTAGGTGACAGTTTTAACAAACAAAGGAACTTATTGTGAGGCTTATCTTGGGTGGCCTCAAGATGAGCAGACCTGTGCACCCGCCCACAAAAATCTCAAATTTTATACACAGGCATGAACTTAATCATTATATCATCCAGAAGGTCTCAACATCTTTTCCTCTTGGATTATGTCCTTGGAACAGCTCTCACTGTGGGAGCAGTGTATCTTCCATGAACAGGAGAAGGAGTAAGGAGCCTCTGATTGCTGGGGTCAAACACAAAGGTCAACCAGTGGTAATGTCCTCTTGATTACCTTCTACCTCATAATGAGGGAATTTAACACAGTGAAATGAAGAATAAGGTAATTTCTATTTGGTAAATAACATAAGCCAAGGCAAGATGCAGACATCAGTGATGTGATTTTGAGCAATGAGAGGTTTTTCAGGCAAGAGTAGAGAATAAAGGGCACACGACATTAGGTATAGAAAAAAAGACTTAATTTTGAAGGTTATTGGATATCAGGATGAGGGCTTTAGGCTCTGACCCATAAGCATGGAGAACCATCAGAGATATATATTTTTTAAGTATTAAATTTAGAAATTGAGACACTTCTTTTATTAATTTAACCTATGACAAATTTTAGTGAAAAAGTATTGTACATAATGGATCATATTTTGCCTTAAATATCCAAATACTGTTTAATTCTGCCCTTAAATGTGTATCTTTATATACAGAAAATATCTCCAACAAATAAATGGATTAAAAAAATAAACAAGGGTAAGCTGATACACTGGAAAGATCATGGGTTTAGAATAGAGTTGTATGCTTTCAAATATTGTTCAACCAGTCACTTGTTTGTGACCCTTAGAACATTATTCAATCTTTCTTATTCTCAACCTTTTATTTATAAAATATAGATAATAATATCTAAATGTTAGAATTGTTTGAAAGTCGAGTGGAAAATATAATAAAAAGTGTTTAGAAATATTAGTGTAAATCTTTTTTAAAAAGCTTACTTTTGAAAATAGGCACTGAATCAATAAAGTGTGAATCAATTTTTCAATTTGTACTGTCATAATTATTTTCTTATTTTACAGTTGGTTAAGTAACAGATTCTATTAGTTTTGTAATTAAAATAGTATAAATATCAGAGGATTCAATTACAAATCCATTTTTAATATTATAATTGCAATTTGTACTTTGGAGATAATACCATGAAATTTTATAAAGTGAAACTAATATAATAAATATCTTATCAGTTAAATCTCATCAAAAAGTGTACTGTTAACCATTTGATATGGATATTTTCAGATTAGTTTCTATGCAAACAAAAATATTGCTTGTCGTATACACACATGTATTTAATTTATTGTTAGAGACATAATATATACATATGAAAATAAAAGTTTTATTTTCATATGTATATATTTATTATTATATTATTTATATACAATAATATAAAATAAAATACTAAAATACTTTATCAGAATTCTCAACTTTTTTACTGTTAAGCATTGTATTTTTAAAATATTTTGGTATTTATGAAGTCAAAACATATCTAATGAATGAATATATTATTATAAATATAAATCAAATACTAATACTTTCTTCAATCTTAAGATAGTTTTTCCTAAGCTTATGTATTTGAGAGTTTATGTTATTGCACACAGTCATTTTTTTTTTTTCTTTGTATAATATTCCGTTGTAAATATAACTCTACAACTGAAGAATATTGGGTTATTTCCACTTTGGAACTATTACTATACAGATATTTTGGAAGGCATTAGCATTAATTTCTTTCGGTATATTACTAGGTATAGAATTGATGGGTAATAGAGTGTTATGTGACTACATTTCTTGACATAGAAAAATAATTTTCTAAACCAGTTGAACCAATGCATACTCACATCAATTACTGCACATCTTTGCAGACTTGATAATGTCTTTTATTTAGCTTAATATATTTTGATGATTTTGTAATAGTGTTTCATATTTTTAGTTGTATTTTCCTTATGACTAATATTAAACACTGTTTCATGTGTCTATTGATCATTCGAGTATCTTTTATACAATGATGCTAGATATTTTGCTCGATTATTTATTAGATTGTTATTTTAAGTTGTTTTGTAGTAACTTTTTAATATTGTGGACAACAATCTATTTTCATGTATATAAGGTACAAATGTCTATTTTTACGGTATGCTACTTTTTTTTCCCCCATTTTATTAATGGTGTCTATTTTAGGATAAATGTTTATAATTTTAATGAAGTCAGATTTATTAATCTCATTTATAGTGTTTCATTTAATAAAATTTGACTTACCTTAACATGATGAAGAAACTATGTTTTTATTAACTTCTCTTATAGAAGTTCTATTATTTTACTTTTTGCATTGAATTATAGAATTGTAAATTTGTTTTGTGTAGTGTGGAGAGATCAAAGCATATTTGTTTTTTATTAATACATAAATTATCCAAAACATGTTTTGAGAAATACTTTTTTATTCTTCAAAATTGAAATGGCTCATTTGTTATATGAATATGTATTTGGGTTCTCTTTTCTTCATTTTGATCTATTTGCAATGATTGCACTAATATTATATACACTTTTTTGTTACAGTAAGTTCTCACTTAATGTCATCGATAGCTTCTGTGACTTTAATCAAAAAGATGTACAGATATACCTCATTTTACTGTGCTTTGCTATATTGTGCTCCACAGATGTTGCATTTTAAAAGTTGAAGACAAGACCCACCACTAGGAAAATAATTACATTTCAATTTATTGCAATACCTGCTTTATTGTGGTGGTCTGGAATGAAGCCTAGAATATCTCTGAGGTATGACTATTTTTAAAATCCAATTTACCATAGAGTAATTTATGTAAATAAGAGTAAAGTTCCTATGGTATCTCATCAATGTTATAACAAAATGACATTGAATGAAACATTATTTTAGGATCTGCTATACTGTACCTTTCAAATAAGTCTTCATATCTAGTAATATAAGTCATAAAGCTTTTTTTCCTTATTCCTTGATATTACTATTCTCTATCCTATAAATCATAAATTTAAGAATTATCTTGTCAGCATTGATGGACAAATTTAAATATTTCTTGGATACTTTGAGTAAAAATTTCAGGGAATTGACAACTTGACAATGTTTAGTTTTTTATCTTTATATAGGTCTGCTTTAATTATGCTCAGATCTATTATTTATTGTTCAATATAAAAGTTTTATACTGTTCTCATTAGGTTTACTACTAAGTATTTTATAAACTTGTTGAAATGTAAGATGTATTAACATAGTTTTAATCATTTGATTCTGGTATGTATAATTGATTTCCTCTATATAGACCTTTTATTCAGCATCTTTGGTAAATTCATATATTAAGTAATAGTTTTGTACAAACTTTTTGCATTTCAACAGCAATAAATACCATGCCACCTGAAAAGAATAAGTTTTATTTCTTTCATTTAAATTTCATATTTTTATTTATTTTTCTTGTATTATTTCACTGAAAAAATAATCTTTTCTAGCACTAAATATTTTTCATGAAAGGTTGTTGAGTTTATCATACACTTTATTTTTTCTCTATTCAGAGTGACAATATGACATTTCTCTTTTTTTCTCCTAATGTACGGAAAGTCATTACTTGAGCTGTAAAGCTAACTTTGCATTCATAAAATAAATTCCCATAGCCATTAATGCATTATCATTTTTCTATACAGGTTATTCATTTTTTAAAACATTTGTTTAATATATTTTCATTAATGTTAGCTTGTAATTTTTCTTTCTAGTAACTTCCTCTCTTTGTTTTGTTATCAAGTTTATGTTGATCTCATGAAGTGAATTAAAAAGTAATTAATTTTTAAAAATATATATTCCAGAAGAATGAATGAGATTAGTATTATATTTATCTAATAGTTGAAAGAATTTAACATTGAAACATTCTGGGACTACAGATTACTTTGTGAGAAAGATATTAATTTTAGTCTCAAATTCTTTTAAAGATACTAAATTTTTCAGATATTTTATTTTCTTAAATTAAACCTTTAATTATTATGGAATAACTATTTTTATTCTTAGTAAGTTTTTTTTTGCATTAAAGCCTACTTTTTTCTGATATTAAATAGTTTTCAACATTTCCTTAGAATTGATATTCTAGTGTGTGTATAGTGTATCTAATTATATTTTATTTTCATCTTCTGATGACTAATGATGCTAATCTTTTCATGTGTTAATTGGCCATTAATTAATTAAATTTTGTGGAACAAATATTGATATTGTTCCCAATTTGGTGGTAATTAATTTTTGTCTTTTTCATTATAAGAGTTCTACGTATATTCTGGTATTAAGCCCAGGATTTACTATCAAATTCTATAAAATGTTTAAAGAGGAATTAATACCAGTTCTGCACAAACTCTTATAAAAATAGAAGGAATGCTTCAAATTTTTCTCTGAAGCCCAAATTATCATGATGCCTGATCATGATCATAACAACAACAAAAATGAGAGACAAGAAGAAAGAAAGAAAGAAAGAAAGAAAGAAAGAAAGAAAGAAAGAAAAAGAAAGAAAGAAAGACTAATTTTTCTTAAGAATATAGAGTTAACATTTTACCCCAGAATGCCAGCAAATTAATTTAATCAATATATGAAATGGATTATATACCAGGACTAGGCGATTTAAACTATAAACTCAAGTTTGGTTTAACATGTGAAACTCAATCAATGCAATATATCAGTTATTAAAATAAAGGGCAGAAAACACATTATTATCTCAATAGAGGCAGAAAAAAAGCATGTGAAAAGTCTAAAACATTTTTTATGATAAAAACACAACTATTACAAATAGAGGGGTATTTCTCTACTTGATGAAGGGCATCTCACAAATACCCACAGATAACATCATACTTAATGATGAAAGACTAAATGCTTTCCCACTAATATCAGAAACAACAGAGTGATGTTAGAAACATGGCAGAATGATAGACATCACCAGATCTCTCTCCTTGAAACAACAATAAGCTGAACATCTAAAACTCAACACAAAATACCCTAACTGTATACCAGCACGTCTGAGTGTGGGATCTACGCATAAGAGCTACCACAGCTGTCAGGTTATGCACTGGGAGATACGAAAAAGCTGCCTCTCGCAGCCAGAGCTCCCAGTAGGAGGAGGGGATGGTAAGAAGGTGAGGCAAATTCCCTGAGCAGTCCTGCCTGGGAGAGTTGGGAGCTCCACGTGACAAGTGGCAGGACCCAGGCATCAGGGCAGAAAGCAGAGAAGTGAGGACGACAGAGAAGTGGGGATGGCAGAGAAACAACAGTTGATTTTTACCAGCCGTGGATGCAAAGCAGGAGGCTGAGTCACAGCCTCCATCCCCAAGCTCAGAGGGCTCCTCCCTCCATATCCTCAGAGACTGAACATCGCGGAGCTCAGAGGAATCTGAGCAAACACTACTGAAACTGTTGCTAATACTGACAGAGACTGAGACTGAGGGTAGCAAGCATGTTTAAACATCTCTAAGGAAAAAAAAAAAAAAAGCGGGTGTTGAAGAGGCTTAGACGCCACCTACTGGAAACCAAAAGAAAAACATCATCTTTGCAACAGGTTAAAGAGAGACCTTTATATAATAAATCTTTCTGGGGAAAAAAGCAGAATACACTTCCATTAATTCCCAGGCAGAGAAATAGTCCATTAAACACCATGAACAACCAAGGTGACAAGTCAGCTCGAAAGATGAGAAAATTCTCCAGAAAATAAGTTTATAGATATAGAAATAAGCAACTTAAATGACAGAGAATTCAGGATGGTACTTCTGAAAAAACTCATTGAGATCTAAAACGAGTCATATCAGCAATTCAGGAATTGAAAAAAAACAACTAGATGAACAGAATGAGTTCTTTAGCAAGGTGATTGAAATCCTCAGAAAGGACAGAATAGATCTTCTGGAGATTTAAAAAAAAAAAAAACACTCTAAGAGTTGAAAAATGAAATAGCAAGCTTGGGAAATAGAGTTGACCAAATGAAGGAATGGATCAGTGATACCAAAGACAGAAATCTAGAAATAAATCAGAAGGAAAAAGAAAGAAACCAAAGAATGAAAAATAATAAAATGAAATACAAGAACTAGCTGATACCATCGGGAGAGGAAACATAAAAATAATAGGCATTCAAAAAGGGGATGAAAAGGAGCAGGGATTATAAAGCATTTTCAGACAAATAGCTGATGAGAACTTTTCTAAATCTAAGGAATGAGCTGGAGCTTGGAGATCAAGAAATCAACAGAACACCCAACTCAAAAAAGCCTTCACCTAGACATATTGTATTAAAATTATCAAAAATTAATGACAAAGACAGAATTCTCAGGGCAGCCAGGGAAAAGAAGATGGTAACCTATAAAGGAAAACCCATTAGATTATCACCGTACACTCAGCACAGACCTTACAAGGCCGAAAGGAGTGGAATGCTATATTCAAACTATTAAATAAAAGGAACTACCAGAAAAAAAAGGTATCCAAAAAAGCTCTCCTTTAGATATGAAAGAGAAATTAAGACCTTTCCAAATGTACAAACATTGAGGGAATTTTCCACCACAAGGCCTTCATTGCAGGAAATACTGAAAGGGGTCAGCTCACCTAAAACAAAATGAAAAAAAATAAATAAATAACTAAGAGTAAGGTGATTAGCTGGCAGATAGAAGCAGAGAAGTGCAATCCTTACTAATAACAGGGCATTATGTGCTTAAACAATAAGAAATTTGCTGGAGCAAGATAGTAATGAATATTCAGCATACACAGGGTCAAATTGAGACAACGATGACTGAAAAGGGGAGGATTCAAAGATCCAAATTTCAAAGGAGAATATATATAACTATCCTTTATATATTCATAATGGTTACCACATACCAAAGATTCAGAACTGAAGTATATAACATAAAACAAGAAGACCAGAGGGAACCTACAAAATCAAACCAAAATAAAGAAAACAGAAACACAAGGACAAGGAAGAAATGGAAACACTGAGCTACCAGAAAGCAAAAGAAAATATGGCTATAAGAAGACTTCATATTTCAATAATCACCCTAAATGTAAATGGACCGAATTTACCAATAAAAAGGCACAAAGTTGCAGAGTGGATCAAAAAACAAAACCCAACCATACGCTGCCTCTAGGAGACATATCTCAGTTCTAAAGACAACTATAGACTCAAAATGAAAGGGTAGAAAATGATATTTTAAGGAAATAGCAGTCAGAGAAAAGTGGGAGTAGTGGTACTAGTATTGGATGAAACAGACTTCAAAATAAAAAAAGGTAGAGAAAAATACTGAGGGACACTACATAATTATAAAGGGAATCGTGCAACAAGAAGATATAACACATATTAATATCTGTGCTCCCAATCAGGGAGCCCCGAAATATAAAAAGCAATTACTAACAGAACTAAAGGGAGAAAAAGACCCAAACACTATTGTAGTAGGGTACCTATATGGACAGATCACCGAAACAGAAAATCAATAAGGAAATAACATCCTTAAATGACACATTAGAACAACTGGACAAAATTGACATTTACAGAGCCGTTCATCCCAAAACAGCTGCTTATACATTCTTCTCTAGTGCACATGGAACATTCTCAAGGATTGACCACATATTGGAACACAGCGATAGCCTCAACAAATATAAGAGGGTTGAAATCATACTAACCATAGTCTCTGATCATAATGTTTTCAAACTAGAGATCAACTGTAAAAATAAATGTGGGAAGAACCACAAAAATATGGAGATTAAACAACATACTACTGAAGAATAACTAGGTCAGAGAAGAAATAAAATGAGAGATCAAGAGATACAAAGAAATGAATGATAATGATAGTACAACATATCAAAATTTTTGAAACATGGAAAAGTGGTAATAAGAGAAAAGTTCATATCATCACAGGCCTATCTCCAACAACAAGAATAAGCCCAAACAAAAACCTAACGCTTCATCTTAAAATACTAGAAAGGGAAGAACAAATGAAACCTCAAGTCAGCAGAAGGAAAGACCTATCTGAATGGGAAAATATATTTGCAAGCAATGTCTCTGATTAGGGCCTAATATCCAAAATATAAAAAGAACTCATACGACTTAATAACAACAACAACAAGAAAACGATCCAATCAAAAAATGAGCAGAGGACCTAAACAGATACTTCTTCCTAGAGGACATACAAATGGCCAACAAATATATGAAAAGATGCTCAACATCGCTAGCTAATAGGGAAATGCAAATCGAAACCACAATGAGATACCATCTTACACCTGTTAGAATAGCTATAATCAACAGGACAAGTAATAACAAATGTTGGAGAAAATGCGGAGAAAAGGGCCCCCTCCTATACTGCTGGTGAAACTGCAAATTGGTACAGCTACTATGGGAAACAGTATGGAAATTCCTCAAAAAAGTAAGAATTGATCTACCATACGATCCACCAATCCCTTTACTGGATATTTACACCAAAGGCTTGAAAACTCATATCCAAAAAAAATTTGCACACCAATGTTCATAGCAACATTATTCACAGTGGTCAGGACATAGACGCAACCAAAGTGTCCTACGATAGATGATTGGTAAAGAAGCAGTGGCACATATATACGATAGAATATTACTCAGCCATAAGAAGAGATGAAATACTGTCATTGTGACAACATGGATGGACCCATAGATAATCATGCTAAGCAAAATAAGCCAGACAGGAAAAGTTGAAAATCACATGATATTACCTATACACGAGATATAAAGCTAAAAGCAACAGATGAACAGGACAAACAAATAGAGACTCATTGACATGGACAGTATACTAGTGCTTACCAGAGGGTAGGGGAGAGGGTGGGGGATGGTTGATGGAGTAAAAGGGATCAAATATGTGGTGACAGAAAGAAATCTAACTATGGGAGGTGAATACATAGTGTAAAAAAAATATATATATATATATATATATATATATGCCTTACTGTTAAAATGTACAGCCGAAACTTACTAGATTTTGTTAACCAATGTCACCATAAAAAATAAATTAATTTAAGAAAAAAACTGACAAAAATATCTGTTCCTGACACTTCTAGTCAGCATTATACTAGAAGTTCTAGTTAGGGAAATTAGACAAGAATAAGAAATAAAATAAATTTAAAATATCATTCAGATTGAAAAGGAAGAAATAAAACTCTATTTACGTATGGTATGATCTTGTGAACAGAAAACCACAAAAAATTCACAAAATCTTAGTATAAGCGATAAATTAATTGAAGAAGTTCAAAGTAAACAAAGTCAATTTATATATATAGTTTTTCTATGTACTACAGATATAATCTAAAAATAGAAGTAGTAAATAATTTTATAAATAGTATCAAACAGAATAAAATAGGAATAAATTAACAAAAGTGTAATACTTGTACATTAAAATCTATAAAACGTGGTTGAAAAAATTAAAAATCAATATAATAAATCAGATTTAATAGTGTCATATTGAACAGCAGATTCAACATACTCTCTATCAAAATCCTTACTGATATTTTTTCAGGAAATGAAAATCTGAAGTTAAAATTTATGTGGTGCTGGGGAGTGGCTCCGTAGTGTAGTGGTTAGCACATCTTCTTTACATGCAGTAGGTCTTGGGTTTGCACCCCAGGTGGAGCCACAGACCATGCCCTGGGAGCCCCAGGGCCCCTAGAGTGCACTGGGTGTACCAGGCCCTGAGTGCGAGCGTGTGGGAGGAGACGCCCCACCTTCAGAGATACAATTCCTAAGGGGAAACAGCAACATCCATATAGGTCAGGGGTGGAAGTTGGGGTGGGAGGAAACCAAAGAGGGGGAAAAAATTTATGTGGGAATGCAAGAGACCTAGAATACCAAAATAATCTTGTGAAAAAAAGAACAAAGTTGTAAGACTCACATTTCTTTATTTCACAACTTACTACAAAGCTAAGTTAATCAAGACAGTGTGGTACTAGCATAAGCATAGACATGCAGATGTATGGACTTGAATCGAGTCTCCAGAAATGAATCCTTACTACTATGGTCAATTGACTTTTCACAAAGGCACCAAGACATTCTATGAGGAAAAAAAAATAGCTGCTTCAAAAAATGATGCTGGAAAAACTAGACATATGAATGCATAACAATCCCATGATGCCTGCTATAAAGCCTTTGTTATTGTGTATACTCAGGTAATATCACACACAGACTTTCATGTAAGCAGCCTAACTCTTAAACTCTTCATCTGTTCTATATGTTGTTTCATTTTTTACTGTATGTAATTTTAAACCACATATAATTACAATATAAATTTCTAAGCATATGAATAAATATATTTTTGTTTTGTTTTTAGCAATTCGCTATAAGGGCGGTAAGATTTTCTTTATATTTATCCTGCTTTCTGGTTGAAGAGCTTTTTAACTAGTGGACTAATGTCTTTAATTAGCAATAACAACTTTCTGATATTATTTTTACCAATATTACTTGTGCTCCATTGTGTCCCTCCTCTCCCTCTCTCTGTGAATTCAGTTATACACAGGTTAGACTTTCTGAGTATTTCTCATATTTCAGTTATGTTATGTTTGTTTTTCTCTGCTTACATATTTTCTATTACCCTATTTTAGAGTTGACTAGTTTTATTTTATTCTTTATCCAATATGTTTTTTAAACTATCCAATGAGATTTTACATTCTGATATCTTAGCTTAAATTAATACAATATAAATTTAATTATTTTATATATATTCTTGTATGCTGTTCAAATTTTTCATTTTTATACATTAAGCATTTATTTCCTGATCAAATTGCTATCGTTTCATTTAACTCCATATCATACAAAATTAGAAATTAGTATCTTGAATGCACTTCATCATGTCCCTCATCTTTCATATTTTGTCAGTTATGTCATTTTATTTACATTATTATTAAGTAATTATATTAGCTATTTTATTTTTATATAGTGTATTTAGTTATTTGGAGAAATTTCTCTACATTTACTCCCAGAAGAAATAAAAGTTACAGTCCCTTTCTCCTTTTGATCTCTGGGTTGGTCATGTGTCTACTATGTTAAATCATTCATTGCACTTCATCCCCATGGAAATAAAAATAACTCCGGAAACATGCAACAGAACTTTCTGGATAATTGCTAGGTTAAAACAATTCCTAACTCCACTGGGGTTTCAAACTTTGGAGACTAAATTTGGGGCTGGCGGAAGCCATCTTTCCTGTAATATTGAAGAAGCCTATATTATAGAATGGCACCAATGACAGAAGAGATTACACCTAATGGATGAATAAGCAAGAACTGAAGATGTGACATGAGTCTTTGGATCCAACAATATAGGTTTACTCTTAGACTTCCGAATTACTTGAGTCAAGAAATTTTCCTTTTTTTCTCTGAAGGTAATTTAAGTTTTGTTTGTGTTATTTACAATTAAAAAGGTCCAATCAAAATAACTATCAAGATCATAAGAGTGATTCAGTCTTAACATTCTTTGAATTGGGGATCTTAATAAACCTTTCATTATTATAATGATGTAAATGTTATTCACTGTAGAACCCAGTATCAAAATAGAATTCCGTACTCTTTTGTCATTCACTCTGTTCTGTTTAAGAAGATATAACAAGTATCATAAAACAGAAGTGTTAAACTTATATCTCAAAAAATTGATAAAAATGTCACAAATTTGTTTTCCTCATATTTGGACAATTACTTTTTCCTTGTTTGCTCCAACAGCAAATATTAGCACTTGATTTTTTAAATCATTTTATTTTGAAGGATATGCTCTTTTTTTGGAGGATATGCTCTTTTTTTGTTTGCTTTTTGGTCTTATAGCCTTTAGACTTTCCTTTTCATAAGCTAATTGTTTTTTGTATCTGCTGCATAAATATCACATTAGAGTCTCTTTTTCTGATTTTCTGGCTTTTATCCATTGTATACTGATTTCATATGTTCTTTTACCCTTTTTTTATTTTTATTTTTAAATAAGTAATATTTTCTTTCCACAAAAATTAAGTGGGACATTAATTGAATTCTTACATAAACAATTTTAATG
>NW_011888868.1:4440612-4444979 GCF_000151845.1 Pteropus vampyrus | reverse complement strand
AATTTTTTAGAAAATGGTTATTAATAAAGATAACTGAATATTTCAAGAATACTTTCAGTGAAGATTTAGAGAGCAATTGTTTGTCAAGCACTCATCCATAGTGCTTAACAAGAAATTCAAGTTTTCTCACAAAGTATAATTTTTAGTAGTTGTATATGTAATTTAAGTGATGTAAGAATTTTTCCAATGAGGAAAAAAAATGAGTCAATAAATCTAGTTGTGACTTTAATATATTTTGTAGAAATATTACATTATCTTAGGCTAATAGACAAAAAAATTCCAGTTAAAGGAGGTGGGGCCAAAAGATTGTGGAACAGCTATTGTTTGTACTTACTCTATTCGTTTTTATAGCACATTGTACTTTCAATTTTACTTAACTTTTACACTGCATGGTGATTGTTAATTTAGTGCTTTTGGTTAACCTGTTTAATTCTTAATTCCATGAGGCTGAAACTAGCCAATCTTGTTTACGTTTCAACTCATACACTGGATCTTGTATCTAGTTTCAATAATAGTTATAGAATAAATGTTTTATTAAATTGATAACACAAAATAATTTATTTCAAATAAGGAAATCTGAGTCCAAGTTTCTGAATGAAATAGAAAAAAACCAATTATTTCTAGTCTTAAAGCATGATCTTAATAGAAGACTTGTAGGTGATTTCAACTCTACAATTTTACAACCTTGTTTGAATTTATTTTCTTATGCAATAATAAACATAATATTTCAAATGAAAGCTATATATTTATGTTTGTCTATATGTTAAACATGACAGTATATTATATAGTGTGTAAATATATCATGTATATTTTAATTGTATAATACAAATTAGTAAAGTCTAGAAGGTAGAGTATTCTGATTTATTTTAAAAAGAGAAGTATAGATTTTTGAATATGTTCTCATCTTTTCTTTTTTGTGAAAATAATTCTAGAACGAGGAAGTAAGTTTATAATTTTTTATAAAAAAATAAAAGGAAAGTATAGAGAAAGAACCTGGCTTGCTCAAGATCACTTGGTACAATCTCATTAAAAAGAGTCAATTTTAAAATGTCATTGTTTCTCAAAAGATAAAATTACTTCTGTACCAGGTCAATATATTCAAGAGACAAGTAAATTTATTTCAAAATTCTAATGAGCAGAGGGAATTGTTCAAATAAAAGGATCATACAAGGAGTTAAAAAATAAAATCAGTTAATGTAGTCTGCCATTAATCAGCTAATTTCAATACAAGTGGCTAAGTCATTGATTCTTTTTCCTTACAGGGCAGGTCTCTAACATTGATAAACTATAGTGAGCTAAACTTCTAATTTATACATCCGATCTATAATTCATGACTTTCAGCTCTGCTGGAACAAATCTACTTTTTCAATTGAAGGGTTTATTTTTAATTTGTAAAATATATTTATGTTGTTGTAATCATTCCATAATACATAATGAGTATAAATTAATTCAGTATACAAGTACATTAAGGAGATAAACATTGTACTCTTCCCTTTATTTAAAGAACATTTATTTTAATAAAATCTAATAATAATAAAATATATCTGGTCAAGCAGAATAAACATTATGGAAATGAATTAAAATATCCTTAATCAGTGGAACTATTTATTAATTTTGAATATCTGCACTACTTTTTTCAAAGCTCTCACATCTTTAGTTTCATAATCTATAAAATAAGAAAAAAACAGTAAGATCTTATTAGATTATGGTGAGACTTGATGGAGGTATTAACAGTAAGTATTTTTCACAATGCTTTGGGTATAGTAAACTCCCAAAGGATACTATTTATTATAATTAAGGTTAAATATTAAGATTGTTGCATTAATAATATTTCTTTTTTGATAGAATTACTAGCTTTTTAACATTTTCATACCTGGTTTTGTACTCACTGAATAGTTGAAGTTATCAGTCATTATATGAGTGAACAAAACTCAATACCTGGGAATCCAGCTGTGATTGTTCATATTCCCCAAAGGAAAAAATAATGTAAATGTCTGTTTTGTTTTGCTTTTGTTTTTTACTTTTGCTTCTAACTATATTTCTCCAGCTTAGCAGTGCTTGATTTAATTGTAACAGTGACATTTCAATTTTCATTTCTATGTATTGCTAATTAACTTCATTTTCTGCTATACATGAAACTCTTGAGCTCTGAGTCACATTTTGTGCTACTTCAATGCTAAATTTTATAAATATAATTGTCTGGAGGTGGTTATAAGATCCTTCTCTCAGAATGATATGCTGTATTTAGTTAAAAAGAAATATGAAAAGGAATGATTTGAGAATAGGAAATGGAATAAATAGAAGATACATGTATATGGCTAAGAATTTTTAAACTTTTTGAAAGACTGGTTCCCAAACCAGTAGAAGATGAAAATAATCTGGTATATTTCTTAAAATAACAATGCTTGGGAATTCCTAGGCAATTCCTTCTCCATTCCAATGAATTATTTTCTAGAGAGTATCTCTGGAATTCTTGAATTCATGACTTTTTGTATTCTACTCTCTCCTCTTTGAAGACTCCCCTCAGGCCATTATGGCATTTCTTTTGCCCAAAACTAATCCTGATAGAGAGTTAGAGCTGCTCTCACTTATAGAGTCCATGTCCCCATTCGAAAATGTTACAGTAATGGTAAATTATATTAAACTTGTTTACTTATTTTCTTTCTACCAAGCCATATACTCCTTAAAGATCTATGTCTTATCACTATATTTCCATATCTTGCTCTGCTGCCTGATTTTGGTAGCTATCCACAAATGTTTGTTGATTAAATCAATTGTCTTGCTGTGGGGGCATGGGCACATCATCCTGCCCCCACCACTATACATTAGAAATATAAAGTAGGGATTTTGAAGAAAGAAGTTACGAATAGACATAGAAAATGACACATTGTTCTTTCAGCTCTCAACCTGCAGAATTGTGCTTAGGTCAGTAATAACAGGCTGGGTAACATAAAATGAGCTTATTAGAGGAATGTGCTTTCTAAATAATACATGCTTATACAAAAAGAGAAAAGTACCTTCCACATGACTTTGTAACACCTGAAGCTTCTTGGTCGTGAAAGTAGACTAATTAAAAAAGAAAAGCTTTCTGAGTTTTGTCTTTGTAATAAGTCAACTCTTGTCTTGACCTCATATTAGCGTCTCTGTGCTACATTATGAAATAAAGAGAGAAACTAAATTTTAATGATCAATTTGTTTTCCATCCTCATGAACATTTTTCATTTCAGGAATGTACAACATCCAATAGTACCTTAACTTAATAAAGGGCATATGTGACATAACTTCAGCTATGAAAAAACTATTACCAATGAAGCAATCGAATTTCTGGTAACACATAAACCTCTAGGTTCTTTTCATTGGCAAAGAAATGAATTTCAACTCAGTGAATATAAACAATATTTGTTTATTTAAAGAACATTATGAGATAGAAGACAGGTCAAGCTTAAAACCAGCTGGCCAAGTGGAAATGAGGTTATGTACCCCTAAGGAATGGGTATAGGTTATAGCCTGGGAAGACAGAAACCTGTAACCCTAGGGGAAGGAGAAGTCTGCATATTTTGGGGGGATGGCTTGATGGGGTGCTCCTAAAGATATTCTTAGGTGATTGGCAAGTGAGGTCACCTTGATTGACACCTAGCTGCTATATAACTTGCCTAGTGCACATAGTGCACTATGTGCTTGCATAGAGTTCAGTCTGTTATAATTAGATTTATGAAATTCCAGGCATAGTCATGAGATTATAATGATGGTATAATGAGGTTGAAGTTAGGGGCAGTGCTTTCTGTGCAAGTGTTTATAGGTGGTTTCAGGACAGCAGCTTTTATGGCCTTTGTGCTCTAGGATTTGAGGTAATTTATAACACTAAAAGAAAGGTATTCTAGGAAGTGCTTAAGGAAAATCTTCAAGGGAACTTTCTATGGTTACAGAGCTGGACTCTTATTTCTTTGTTCCTTTTTCATTCATGTCTCACTAGCTACCTAACAATACTGAACAATGAAAAATTGAAATCTTTTCTCTAAGATGAAAACAAAACATGTATGCCCATTCTAATCACAGTTATTCACCATAGTACTGAAAGACCTAGCCAGAACAATCAGGCAAGAAAATGAAATAAAAATCATCTTAATTAGAAATGAAGTAAAAGTGTCATTTTTTTTGTAGATGACATGATACTATATATATAGTTAATGTTAAAGACTCCACCAAAAGTCTATTAGAAACAATAAACAAATATAGTAAAGTTGCAAGATACAAAATCTATGCATCAAATCTGTTGCATTTTTATAAACTAACAATGACATATCAGAAAAAGAAATGAAGAAAACGATTACATTGCAATTTAATAACAAAGAAAAAGAATAAAATAC
>NW_011888868.1:4436673-4440562 GCF_000151845.1 Pteropus vampyrus | reverse complement strand
TATAATGAGGTTGAAGTTAGGGGCAGTGCTTTCTGTGCAAGTGTTTATAGGTGGTTTCAGGACAGCAGCTTTTATGGCCTTTGTGCTCTAGGATTTGAGGTAATTTATAACACTAAAAGAAAGGTATTCTAGGAAGTGCTTAAGGAAAATCTTCAAGGGAACTTTCTATGGTTACAGAGCTGGACCCTTATTTCTTTGTTCCTTTTTCATTCATGTCTCACTAGCTACCTAACAATACTGAACAATGAAAAATTGAAATCTTTTCTCTAAGATGAAAACAAAACATGTATGCCCATTCTAATCACAGTTATTCACCATAGTACTGAAAGACCTAGCCAGAACAATCAGGCAAGAAAATGAAATAAAAATCATCTTAATTAGAAATGAAGTAAAAGTGTCATTTTTTTTGTAGATGACATGATACTATATATATAGTTAATGTTAAAGACTCCACCAAAAGTCTATTAGAAACAATAAACAAATATAGTAAAGTTGCAAGATACAAAATCTATGCATCAAATCTGTTGCATTTTTATAAACTAACAATGACATATCAGAAAAAGAAATGAAGAAAACGATTACATTGCAATTTAATAACAAAGAAAAAGAATAAAATACTTAGAAATAAACTTAACAAAGGAAATGAAGGACCTGTACATTGAAAACTATAAGACATTAGTTAAAGAAATTGAAGAACAAAAAATTAGAAAGATAGTCTATGTTCATGGATTGGAAGAATCAATACAGTTAAAATGGTCATATTACCTAAAACAATATATAGATTTAATGCAAATTCCCATAAAAATTCCAATGGCATTTAAAACAAATAGAACCAAAAAAAAAAAAATCATCAAATATTTATGGAACAACAAAAAGACCTTGAATAGCCAAAACAATCTTGAGAAAAAAAGAACAAAGCCAGAGTTATCACACTCCCTGACTCTAAATTATACTACAAAGCTACAATAATCTAAACAGTATGGTATTGGCAGAAAATTAGACACAGACCAGTGTAACAAAATTGAGAGCCCAGAAATAAACCAACATGTATCTGGACAACTAATTTTTAACAAAGAAGCCAAAAACATACAATGGAGAAAGAAAAGCCTCTTCAATAAATGGTTTTAGGAAAATTGGAAAGCAATGTGCAAAAGAATAAAACTAGACTGCTATCTGACACCATACAAAAAAGTTAACTCAAAGTAGATTAAATACTTTAATATAATACCTGAAACACTAAAACACATGGAAGAAAACATAGGTACTAAACTAATGGACATTGGTCTCAATGGTGGTTTTTGTGAATTTGACCGCAAAGGCAAAGAAAGCAAACACAAAAATAAATAAATGGGACTGCATCAAACTAAAAAGCATCTGCACAGCAAAAGAACCCATTGACAAAACAAAAAGACAATCAAACAAATGGGGGAAGAAATTTGCCAGCAATACTTCGGATGAGCGGCTATTATCAAATATTTATAAATAACTTGAAAAATTCAACAATAACAAAAAAACAAATAATTCAATTTAAAAATATGCAGAGGACCTGAACAATTTTCCCAAGAAGAAACACAAATAGTCAAAATGTATAGAAAGATGCTCTACTGCATTAGCTATAAGAGATATGCAAATCAAAACCATAATGAGATATCACCTCACACCTGTTAGAATGGCTATTATCAATAAAATAAGAAGCAACAGGTGTTAGACAGTATGTGGAGAAAAGTGAGCCTTCCTGCTGGGAATGTAAATTGACACAGCATCTGTAGAAAATAGTATAGAGGTTCCTCAAAAAATTAACAATAGAGTCACCGTATGACCCAGCAATCCTTCTTCTGAGTATCTATCCCCAAAAATATGAAAACATTTATTCATAAAGATATGTGCACTTCTATGTTTATTGTAGCATTATTCATAGTGTACAAGAGATGGAAATAACTGAAGTGTTCTTCACACACACACACACACACACACACGCATGACTTTGCATACATATACATATATATGCATACATATACATATATGTACACACACACACACACACACACACACACACACACACACTCGGCCATAAACAAAGATGAATTGCTGCCTTTTGTGACAACATGGATGGATCTTGAGAGTATCATGTTAAATGAAATAAGTCAGATGGAAAAGGACAAGAATCATATGATTTCGCTCATATGTGAGATATAAAACAGAACAAACAAACCAAACCAACAAGCTCATAGACACAGACAACAGTATGATGGATACCAAAGGGGAAGGGGTGTGGAAGGAGGTTGAAGAGGGTTAAAGGGGTCTAATATATGGTGATGAGGAAGACTAGACTTTGAACACACGATGCAATATATAGGTGATGTATGAATTGTACACTTGACAGTTATATAATGCTATTAATCAATGTTATCCCAATAAATTTCATTTTTAAATATTTTGCTACAGACTCCTTTGAAAAAAATGAATGCCATTGACTGCCTTAGAAAATTGCACACAAGTCACCAGCAGATTTCACTGGTTCTTGGGTTCCCTTGAAACCTGTTGGTCCATGGGTTAAGACTCGTTGATGTAACCTATGAAGGGAACTTGCTTTTCTCATAATTTTTGGACCATCCCTTATGCATCATTAGTCCTTAGAATGTCCTCATTTATGTCATTATAATGTTATTAGAGCTTTATCTTCACTGTCTCTATGAAACCTTCCCTATTCACCTGTAGCTACAAGAATTGTGAACTCTGAGAAAATAGAACTTTACACTTTATTCCCCTTACACTGCCTTATGATCTGATATGCTATGCCTAGTACTCTGTCAGAGATGGGGGAATCACAAAAATTAATTTTCTTATGTTAGTTCACAAGAATAATTTAAAAGATATGATTTTAACATCTTTAAACTTTGGTTTCATGGTTACTCTGTAGTCACTGACTGCTATTTCGGCTCTTCTCCCTGCCTAGCAAAAACTACACCTGTTTCTGTACAGTACCTGAAAATTTTCAAACATTTAGACTGGTAGATAAGATTGACCATTATCAATAGTAATTGTCAATTTCACTATTAGTTTCTTACTAGAGTACATATATCCTCAATAATTCATCAGTGCTAGAGTAGATACTTGTTTGAAATATTTTAACTGTTATAAAAAGTAATTTACACAAATCTAACTGGTTTGGGTGTTTTATACATCTTTGGGTGTTTTATATTTTCTATGAGCTTATAGCTAAACATGAAAAAGAAGAAGAATTATGCCCAGTAATGTGGCACTTAAACTTTATATCATAAAGCCATTGTTGTTGTTTTAATTAAGTTTGAAATTTAAATATTGCAGACAAATAAAAGACGAAGATCCCCCCCCAAAAAAATGAATCACTTTCTGTCCATGTACTACTCCCTGATTTCTTCTAGATGTGTTCTCTTGAATTAATTTAGGTTAAACTGCAGGTGAACTAAAATTTAGAAGATTCTTTTAACTACTCAGTAAGAAAAAAGAATGATAAGAATTTAAGCACTAAGTTTGCCAGTGAGAATGTTTCTGGAAAACTTCAAAGCATTGTATGCAAATAGTTTCCTAAGCCTAGGTGCATGGGGATTTGGTTGTATATATATTCATTCTTCTCCCTTAATTATTTGTAATGGAAAATTCAAAAGATTAAATTATATCACTTCTATAAGAAACAGTTTGGATCATATTTAGAAGATTCTTTTAACTACTCAGTAAGAAAAAAGAATGATAAGAATTTAAGCACTAAGTTTGCCAGTGAGAATATTTCTGGAAAACTTCAAAGCATTGTATGCAAATAGTTTCCTAAGCCTAGGTGCATGGGGATTTGGTTGTATATATATTCATTCTTCTCCATTAATTATTTGTAATGGAAAATTCAAAAGATTAA
>NW_011888868.1:4434330-4436249 GCF_000151845.1 Pteropus vampyrus | reverse complement strand
TATACTAGGATTAAAGCTCTTTTTAATCTCACTGGCCTTTTATTTACTAAAATTTCAAAACGGAGTAATACTACCAGTCTCTTAGCAATTTTGTGATTTTTCTATGACTTATTATTTTAAAGCATTTAATGTTTTCTGAAGCATATTAATAAAAAGCACTGAATAAATGGTAGATGTTATTTATATTTATGACAAATAAAATATAGATTATAAAAGTAAAAGTTACATAATTGTGAACTAAACAAAGAAAACACATTTCAAAATACATTAATGCATAGATTTGTAAACAAGCAATCCTATAGAATTTCACAAAAGAACGAAATCAATTTAGTTAGTCAATCTGTAATATGTATAAACTTGAATTGCAAGATGAAATATTAAAAACGTGGTAGATAGAATTGGTGGTAAAAGAGGGAAATAGCTGTGTACTGATGAGAAAAGGCAGAGTTTTTACAATGAATCCCATATTCAAGATTAAATCAATATTACTGTATATTAATTTTAAAAATATGTAATTTATGTCATTAAAAAGTCTTAAAATTGTAAAAATCCATTGTAAATGTTGACAGTGTTTTACATGGTAGATGTAAACTCAGAAAATGTTTCCTCTAACCTTATAACACTGTGATATAATGAAAAGTTCATTGCATATTCAGCTGTTAGCTATTAAGTTCTACATCTAAGCTGTATTTCTAGACAATTAAAAAATTTCTTTGAGCCTCACCTTCTGAATCTGTAAAATGAAAATATCCATGCCTGTTCTATAGAATTATTATTCAAATAAAATAAAATACCATGTGGCAAACATAGGATATATGTTACTTAGTCAACAAATCAGATGAACATTTCTGCCTTGAAGAAACTCCTTGCTACATTCTCATGGTGGAGCTTACATTTAAGTGCCAAACAAAAAAAAAAGCTTCTTTTCCTTCACTGACTTATTTTGACAGAAGGCTAGTCATGTGAACAAAACTAAACCATTAGCGATGGCTGAAATGTAGCATTATCACTACATTATCACTACACCTTGAGATAATTCTGCTTGTCCAAGATACATTTTGTAGATATGTTGATGAACTGCTTATGTTACAGGTATTTGCTAGGATTTACTACTATTATAAAAAATCCTCTTGATCTACAATGGTTTTCCAGCCTTATATCAGTGGCCCTCTTTCTGCTTTTCACCTTGCCACAAATTCTGAAAAACTGTTCTTTTTCAATTTCTTGCTAAATTATAAGAGGTCTAATTGATATTCATAAATCAGAACATGTTTTAATGATGTAAGACTTGTTTGTAGAGATTGATAGTCAAACCCCTGGTAATGCATATTTTTTATTGGTCAATATCACTGCCAAAAACGAATTAGATAAGATCTATGCATCTCATTTTTTTTGTTTTAATTGGGAAAGGTATAAGGGATTCATGAAGAAATTGAAACCTACAGAATATCATAACAGACTAGATATATTAGAATATAATATTTAGTTATATTTATTAAATTAGCCCTTCTTAAGAGTCATAGCTTCACTAGAATGTAGCCGCATGCTGGAGCCTGTAGGCCTCCCTGTAAAGCAAGTTTCAGAAAGTATGCTTTGCTTGAGATAACACAAGAATGTATCTTATTAAGCATAAAATGTATAACTGTTTTTTTTTTCTTTCTGCTCTTAAGATAACATCACTGACTCAATTTAAAGATGTTTTACAGACTTCTCTTCCTGTTCTGGACCATGATCAGGTAGACCAGACAGATTTCTGCCAGGAGCTGAATGATTTGAATTACTGAAGCTTACACAAACTTGACAAATCAACACAGCCCATGACCCAGAAACCCTTAGCTACAATCATTCATGACATGATTTTTGATCTCTAAAATCTCTTGCTTGTAAACCAGGGAGGAATTTCAACTTTTGAGTATTAG
>NW_011888868.1:4428056-4434280 GCF_000151845.1 Pteropus vampyrus | reverse complement strand
TTTTTTTTGTTTTAATTGGGAAAGGTATAAGGGATTCATGAAGAAATTGAAACCTACAGAATATCATAACAGACTAGATATATTAGAATATAATATTTAGTTATATTTATTAAATTAGCCCTTCTTAAGAGTCATAGCTTCACTAGAATGTAGCCGCATGCTGGAGCCTGTAGGCCTCCCTGTAAAGCAAGTTTCAGAAAGTATGCTTTGCTTGAGATAACACAAGAATGTATCTTATTAAGCATAAAATGTATAACTGTTTTTTTTTTCTTTCTGCTCTTAAGATAACATCACTGACTCAATTTAAAGATGTTTTACAGACTTCTCTTCCTGTTCTGGACCATGATCAGGTAGACCAGACAGATTTCTGCCAGGAGCTGAATGATTTGAATTACTGAAGCTTACACAAACTTGACAAATCAACACAGCCCATGACCCAGAAACCCTTAGCTACAATCATTCATGACATGATTTTTGATCTCTAAAATCTCTTGCTTGTAAACCAGGGAGGAATTTCAACTTTTGAGTATTAGCTTACCATTCTCCTAGGTGGTGACATTCATAAAAAACTAACCCATATTTTTCCACTGCAAAACCCAATGTCAGTTCTTATTAACTCATTGTGCATATAGGTGTGCATGGACTCTCTTTTGATTCACTTGGTTTCAGAATATTACCTCTAAATTAGAATATACTTCGAAATCAATAATTCAGAAGAGTAGATTTCTTTTTTTCTTTGAAAGCATTGTTTAAATAAGAAAAATACATACATATATATTTTTGGTAAGGGAAAAGAAAGTAAAGACTTTCATGTGATTTTATGACCCTGTGACTTTTATAAATTTAGAAAATAACTTCATGCGTTTTTGTACTCTATTTTACTCATTTAACAATATAACACACATTTTCCCATGTCATTAAATATTTTTGTACAATATCCTTTTCAATGACTACTTAGAAATTGTTTTTAATAATATTTCTTTATTTTTAAATTACAGCTGGTGTACTATTTTATATTAGCTTTAGGCATATGACATAGTGATTAGACATTTATATAATTCAAGAGGTGCTTAACCTGATAATTCTAGTATCCATCTGACATCATACATAGTTATTACAATATCATATTCCTTATATTATACTACACATCCCCATGACTATTTTGTAACTAGCAACTTGTACTTTTTAATTCCTTCCTCTTTTTCACCCATTTCCCTAACCACTCCTATCTGGCAGCCATAAAATATTCTCTGTGCCTATGAGTTTGTTTTTTTTTTTCATGTGTTTATCTTGTTCTTTAAATTCTATATGTAATTGAAATCATATAGCATTTGTCTTTCTCGGTCTGACTTACCCCATTCAGTGCAATACCCTCCTGGTCCAACCATGTTGCTGCAGATGGCAAGATTACATTCCATCGTATATATGTACTACCTCTTCTTTATCTAATTATTTATTGATGGATACCGAACTGCTTCCATATCTTAGCTATTATAAAAAATGTTACAATGAACATATGGATTCACATGTCCCTTTAAAGTAATGTTTTGGGTTTCTTTGTATAAATATCCAGAAGTGAGATTACTGGGTCCTTCTTTGTCTCTTACAGCCTTTGTTTTAAAGTCTATTTTATCTGGTATAAATATTGCTATCCCAGATTTTTATTTGTTTGTTTGTTTTTGTTTTTATTAAATATCTTTCTCCATCCCTTTACTTTCGGTCTGTGTGTGTCTTTTGATCAGAAGTGAGTCTCTTGTAGGCAGCATATGTAAAGGTCGTATTTTCTAATTCATTCAGCGACCATACCTTTTGAATGGAGCATTTAATCCATTTACATTTAAAGTCAGTTTAATAGATAGTAGTTATTGTCATTTTTTCTTATTTTTCTTAAAAAAGTGCCTTTAACATTTCCTGTGATACTGGCTTGGTGCTGTTGAACTCCTTTAGCTTTTTCTTGTCTTAGAAGTTCTTTATCTAACATATGATTCCAAATGATAGCTTTGCTGGGGAGAGTAATCTTGGTTGCAGTTCCAATCCCTTTTATGCCAGTCCTATCAGGCCTGAAAAGTTTCTGTTGAGTAGTCAGCTGACAGTCTTATAGGAGCTCCCCTGTATGTAATAAGATTCTTTTCTCTTGCTGCTTTTAAGATTCTTTCTTTGTCTTTAACCTTTGGCATTTTGATTATGATGTGTCTTGTTGTGGGCCTCTTAGGTTCATCTTTTTTGGGACTCTGCCCTTCCTGGGCATGTATGACTCTTTCTTTTGGCAGATTAGGAAAGTTTTCTGTCATGATTTATTCAAACAGATTTTCAATTTCTTGCTCTTTCTCTTCTCCTTCTGATACTCATATGATGTGAATGTTGATATGCTTGATGTTGACTCAGAGCTCCTTAAACTATTCTCAATTTTTGGATTCTTTTTCCCTTGTTGCTGTTCTGATTGCATATTTTCTGCTACCTTATCTTTCTAAAAAGTTGATTTGATCCTCTATTTTATCTAATCTACTTCATTCCCTCTAATGTATTCTTTATTTCAATTATTGTGTTTTTATATTTCTGACTTTTCCTTTTTTACATTTTCTATATCTGTGTTTATGTTTTCTATCTATTCAAATTCTCACTGAGTTTATCTAAAGCAGTGTTTTGAACTTTGCATCTAGTAGATTTTTTGTCTCCATTTTGTTTAGTTCTTTTCTGAAGTTTTGTTCTATTCTTTCAGTTGGGACATGTTTCTTTGTCTCCCCATTTTGGCTATTTCCTTGTGTTTGTTCATATGTATTAGGTAGGGCTTCTACATCTCTCAGTCTTATTAGAGTGACCTTCTGTAGTAGCTGTCCTGTAGGGCCCAGTGGTGCAATCTCTATGGTCACCTAAGTCGGGTGTTCCAGCTGTGTGCTTTGTTAGGCTTGTATGTTCCCTCTTGTTATAATCGAGCCTTGATTCCTTTTTGACCATAAATGGAAGGGATTCGTCCTGGGGCTGATTTGTTGTGAAGACTCGCCAGTGACTACAGTAGAGAGGCTATTGTGTCGGGGCTGACTCTCTGGAGCAGGATGCACTTTAGCAGGCCTCTCTGGTCTGTCTTCACAGTTTGCCTTTTGTGTGTATTGTCCTCAGATGTGGCCCTGGGTGGTGCTCAGGCTTGGTAGGAAGTCAGCCACTTGGTAGGAATCTCCTGGAAGGGGCCCCACTGCGGGCCAAGTTCAGTGGCAGTTTGTTTCCTGCCCCATGCCAGTTGGCAGGAGCCACTAAGCGATCCACAGATGGTCACTATCCTCACCAGGCTTGGAGGAGCCTCAAGAGGCCAAGACACAATCTGAGGCTGGCTGCTGCTAGTGCTGGGTTTGAGGCTGCTCAGCAAGAGGTATAGGGCACACCACAAGGAGATCTTTGGGACCTTTGAATCTCTGAGAGATTTTAGGAAAGTTCCAAGCATGAGCCAAGATAGGCCATTGTATAGAAAAATCACTGAAAATGGTTTTGGTGGGCCCGCAAGTTAAGTTAGGTGAGATCTCTGGGAATCACTTGGGTGAAGTGACTTGTGTTATCCAGGCTAATGGATACTCAAATATGGTAGTTGCCTGCATTTGCATTCTGGAAAGGGGCAGGGATCAACAAAGAAACAATGGATTCCCGCCAGCACTCTGTCTGGAAGAAAGCTGCCCCTACAGCCCTTATCCTAAAGCCAAACAATTTAGATCTTTTGTATATGTTCTGGGAACTTTTGAAGCTGCCATCTCAGCACTGGAACTCAGAGTGAGTGAGTCCATCAGCTAGTAAGTCCTTGCACAGGCCCTTTAAGAGAACATCTGGTATACCAGCCACCCTTTGTCTCACTCAGCCACAATCTCTGCTGGTTTTCCCAACCAATAGTTGTAGGGACTTCTCTCCCTGGCACTGGAACTCTGGGCTGGGGAGCCTAGTGTGGAACCATCTCTTCTCTGTGGGGGACTTCTGCAGCCCAGATATCTCCCCTAACCTTTAACTGCCACACTCAGGTGTGGAACCAACTTATTTTATGTTTCTGTCCCTCCTACCAGTCTCCAGGTGATTTCTTCATTGTGTCCTTAGTTGTAAGATTTTTGTTCAACTACACTTCAGGTGATTCTCAGTGATGGTTGTTCTGTAGTTTAATTGTAGTTTTGATGTGGTTGTGAGAGGAGGCAGCACATGTTTACCTACTCTGTCATTAGACCAGAAATCTCTCTAACATTTGTAATATAGACTACATATTAAACCAATTAGAAACCTAGATTACTGCAAAATGTTCACTACAATACTGATAGTAGTAATTTAATTCTAGAAATGATTATTGGAATTCTAGAAAATTATAGTTTATATTATGCATGCTTATTCTTCCACTTGCAGATGATACCTCTATATTCCTGGATTTGTGGTTATAACTAACAAGATCAATATTAGATAGTTCTTTATGTCACAACACTTTAGAATCTGCCTCTCCTTTAAAATTTTCACCGTCCATAGCACATTCGTAAAAGTCACTTTGCTAGTATTTCATCATTTGTTTTTGTTAAAGGCTCAAGATAGAGCTACTGCATAGTACCATTGTTGGTTAGGGGATTTTATTCATTAACCTATCTAAAGGGCGGAATATTCATGATTTGGGGTGGTCCTTTTGTAGAAAGGTGTTTTTTTCATTGTTGTTGTTGTTGTTGTTCAGAATCAGGGAGATACCCCTTCTCTTGCCATGTTTGGGGTTTTTAGAAATGTCATGGCATCAAATGCATGATATACAGAATTAACCACAATGAAATTTATCATAATGATTGTATAACAAAGCAAAGGTAAATTCTAGGTCACATCAGCTGTCCATCTGTGAATGCCTATCTCGGGAACTTTCCTTATCCCCTCTATTTTTCACTTTAGTAGAAAGTTTTAAAACACAAACTGCTTCATTACATCAAAGTTATTGTACAAAGCTGTTTTTCATTTTAGTGGCTCTGTGGAGGGACCCTGATGCAACTCTTACCTCAGAATAATTGACAAGAGCCCATTAGATGGCTCTTACTGTTGCCACACAAACAGCCCAAATGCCAATTTGTCTCTGGAATTTAGATTTGTAGTCATACTCATTCTGTTGTGAAGTCTTCACTTTGCATCTGAATAGTCTTAGCAAGAGCTTGCAGAAAATATTTTTCAATAATTATACTATTTTTTAATGATTGCCCAGTGATAATAGAAAATAATATATTTCCCCTCTTTGGAAGAAAAATAACACTGTAAAAGTGGAAATTCTCAAGTTTCAGGGAAGTGGTATCTCCAGGCGCCAGCCCCCAGGGAGAACAATAACTTAGTTACAGAGAGGTGATATCTCCAGGCGCCAGCCCCAAGAGAAGCACAACATTCCAAGGTGCAGATGATAAAACTGTCTACTAGGCCTTGTTTGATCTGAGAGTTCCCCCGGATACATTTATCTTTGTACAAAAACGTTAATGGCTAACTTCTGCTTCTTGTAATCTGCTTATTCAAGGATGTAGTTGGAGGCTTTATAAACTCCCTCCTCTGGAAGCTCGGGGCTGATCTCCTCTAACCCTGCATGGTAGAAAGTCAGTTGCCGGCCGGCTAATAAAGGCTCATAATTAATCTCAATTGGCTCCGTGGGTCTTAGAATCATTCGCGCCATAACAACACAGACATTAAACAATATTTATATTTGCATAAAATAATGAAATCTGATTTTTGAGTTAGAAAATGCAATAACTCAGCCAAGTCCTCAAACAAGAGATGTTTCCATATTAAATTCCCTTTTGTTTTAGGCTGAAAGTTAGACGAATTGGAAAAGAATTGACATATTTCATGTATGTAAAACTGTAAAGATAATATATTTTTACTAAGCCTCTATCTTTCATGTCACTTCTTACAATGATGTTTCTATATCACATTTATTTCAAAACAGGAATAAAATAAAACTGGTGTGTTCAATTTATTATTTATGTATTTTTTGTAAAGCACTCTTTTATAAATACCCAGTTTAATAAGCATGAATACACCACCAGAATAATAAAACATAAAGAAAAATATAAGTGTGTCATTAATCCATGTACTAAAATTATATCCATCTTCAAAATAGTAGTAACAGAGAAGTACTGATGTTTAACTTCAAGAAATTATCTCTTGCAGAAATGTTGTTTTCTAAACTCACTAAATTATGTTTTGAGAGAAAATTATGTTCAGATTCTTGTTGTATGTTTACTCTGTCATAC
>NW_011888868.1:4421524-4425926 GCF_000151845.1 Pteropus vampyrus | reverse complement strand
ATTTAAGGAATTGGCACCAAGATGGAAGATGTAGGTAAGCTAGTGCTCAAAGACCTGTCTCTCTGATGGCCTCTAGGGGATGGATTATATGGGGAAAAAATTCTTAATCATGATAGCTATGGAAGTTGGGGCCATGGGCTCTATTGATTCCTCCTAATGTCAGCCATGGAATCATTCTGTCAGGTTTCATGATGTTGTAGTCAGAGCTGTTGTTCTGCTTTCATAGGTCCCAGGCCAAAATGTAACTGATGTCAAGATGGTATCTTTAATTTGATCAAAACTTTGCTCTAGTTTGGAGTCTGGTTATTGCATCTTTGTCATGGTTGATAGAACTGAGGCTTTATTCTTAAGAGAGTATGACACTGACCAGAATCTAATTGTCCTAATGGCCCAGTGATTGAGAAAGCGGACATGTAGTATGTGCAAAGGTAGAAGGATTTGATTGAAAGAAAGGAAGCGAGTCATATTTTATTGCACTTAACAAAGCTAGCTTGAATTTTTTAAAAAAGTCATACTAAAGAAGTGAAGTTCTTGTGTGGTTGCACCATCCCATTATTTTGTAAGCTATTTGAGTTCTGGACTTTTGTTTTGCTTTGTATGCATCAAAATTCTTAGCACATATTAGGTATTTAATACTATTTAAAAGATTTTGAGCAACTTGACCCCTTAGTCTGCCTTGACATGAATTGTCTTATTTTTCTTCAAGTTTTTCTTGTATATGTTTGTGCCATAAGGAATGCCTTAGTCCTATTCACAGGAGGATTTTTATGTGAAATTTAACCATATGGAACACTAAAAAGAAAATTAGTTCTCCTGCCCTTACAGAATGAGTTCATATTTAACTTCTGTGCTTAGATAGGAATTTAGTTTTATGAACCAGTTAAAAGATAAAATGCATGGTGTGCTTTTTGCAGCACTTAAATATTGATATATGATTTTTTCTTTTCCCAAGGCTAAGCAGAGGAAATCATAGCAATGTGACTTTTTAAACATAAGTGAAACTCTTATTTGAAATCTTTCCACTACATAACTCGACACAATTGACTTGATGGCTCTAATAGACATAAGCTGTATGTTAAAATAGGAACAGAGTACTGAAAACTCATAATAGCACTAAAGATGAGGCAGAATGTCACATAAGCAACCTTGTTTTTCAGATTTCTCTTTATGGAAACTTAACACTGGTTAGTCCTATAATGCTTCCATTATGATCAAACTCAAAAGCTCTAGGCGTGAGACTAAAACAAAAATGTTTCCAGTTCACACTCTTATGCAAAATTTACGTAGTTGAGACAGCCAAAGCTTGCCTGGGAAGTGCACTGTCTAACACCTATAGCCTCTTCTGAGAGTAAAGATAATTGTCAAATGTTTGACTTAGTGTTTAATAAATGTATTTGATTTTCATTCAATTATATGTCAAATTCTAGATCCTGCATATTCACACTTTAAAAGGAATTAAAAGTACAGAAACAGGAGTTTTAAAATTTACCTAATAGTGGGTTTTGTAGTCAATAGAATCTGAACAGACATAACACAACTGCTGTAACAGATTATCACAAACTTAGTGGTTTAAAATAATACAAATATATTACCTTTTAATTGTGAAGGTCAAAAATCCAAAAGTCCTTTCATGAGGCTGAAACCAAAGTGTTGACAGGGTTGCATTCTTTTTGGAGTTTCTACAGAGAGAATCTGTTTCCTGCCTTTTCCAGATTCTAGTGATCATCTGAATTCCTTTTGTTATGTCCCCTTCTTTTATCACTGAAGAATATCACTCCTCTATCTCTTACTTCTATTTCCATTATCATATCTTCAAACTCTAACTCTCTCAAAATGAACTTCCTGCTTCCATACAAACATTATATTTCATTGGTTGGAGATTGGAAATAAAATAATGCACTTATATTTTTATTAATAAAAATATTACTGAATATTATCAATAAAACATTACTGAAGATAGACCATGATAAGTGGAGATTGATATTGTAATTTTTAGAGTAACTGCTATATCACACACAAAAACATATACAACACACACACAGACACAACTACAAAAACAAAATAAGAGATAAAATGGGGTAGCAAAAGAAAATATTTAATTCAAACAATGTAAGGCAAGTATAATGCAGATAGATTATATAGGAAATGCAAACTGATTTTATACCAAAACACTAATAATTATAAGTATAAATGGACTAAATACTCCCCCCAAAAGACACATAAGAATGGATGGAAAATTAAGAATCAGCTATGTATTATTTAAAATAAATATATGTTAAAGCAAAACGATACAAACAAGTTGAAAGTAAAACAATGAAAAATGATATATTATGAGAAAACTAAGCACATAAAAGCTGGTTGTGGTTATATTAATATTATATAAAATAATTTTCACGAAGTATGTTTAGAAATAAAAAGAAAATTCCTTACTAAGTAATGAGACAAACAGTTATGGTGACATAATAATTTCAAATATATGCCAGCTAATAATAAATCTCTAAATAATACTGAAAATTGATAAAACTAAAAAAGCAAATAAACATCCATAATCACAATTCAATCTTATAATACCTCTTTTAATATTATAGAAAAAATATGTAGAAAAAACACATTGCACCACAAAAGTTTTGAATAACACTAACAATTAATGCAATTCAATTTATAGTCATAGAATGTTAGAACCAAAAAAATAAAAAATAAAAAAATAAAAAGAAGACTACACATTACTGTCAAGAAACATATAGAACATTCACCAACATAGAAATTATACCAGGCCATAAAATAAGTCCCAATATATTTTTATCAATCAAGTTCATACAGAATACAGCCTCATATCACAATAAAATTAAATAAGAATTAAATGCTTATATCTAACATTCTCAAATAATTAGAAATAAACAACATATTTGCACATAATATTGGTCAAAGAAAATTCACAACTATTCACTAAAAAAAATTTAATTGAATGTTTTTGAATATAAAAGGTTTAAAATTTGTAAAATATACTCAACATCACTAATCATTAGTAAAATGCAAAGCAACTTTACAATGAGATCCACTTACATCCATTAGAATGACTATTATAAGAAAAAAAGAAAAAAATTATAAGTATAGTGAGAATGTGGGAAAATTGAAACTCAGTTTATATTTCAGCCTTCCATAATTTTTACCTTACTGGGGGGTCCCTAATGTCTACTCAGTCACTTAAACTAGAGTCCTAAGTTTCTTCTTAAATCTATAGTTTGTTTTAATTTTTCTACCTCCAAAACATGTTCTCCTTATTCTTATGACTACATTTTTTTTTTGCTTAACCTCTCATTTTTTCATGATTATGTCAAATAATATTATGTAATGTTAAAAGTGAGGGCTTTGGACCTTGACTTTCTGTGTTTGAGTATTGACTCCACCATTTACTAGCCTTGCAAACTAAATCAAGTTAAATAATATCTTTGCTGTATTTTCTCATCTCAAAATGAGATATTTAACAGACTACTACAATTACAATACTTAGTAGACTGTCTGGCACACAGAAGGGATCATAAACATTAGCTACCATTACTCTCTATCATCAGAAATAACAAACAAGAATCCTGCAATATCTACTGAACATATTATACAGAACTTCTATGATTTATTACTTTCCTTACCTCTCTAGTTTTATCTCTGCCACTCTCTGCCTACTACAATTTGCTCCAGTATATAAATATCTTATAACATTCTTTATATAGTTTATTATTTAAAGACATCATACTTATCATATTCTATCTCTTCTACCACATTTTTATAAGTAACTTTTCATATATCTGTTTTCTTGGAAGATAAACCCAAGGTCAGGGTATATGTATAATTTTATACCTATCAGAATTATTAAATGTTGAAATTCATGTGTTGAAACCCTACTCCCCAATGTGGTTGATTTAGGAGATGGGGCCTTCGAGAGGTGATTACAATTCAAAAGGGTAATGAGAGTAGGAACCTCATGAATGGGATTACTGCCCTTTTAAGAGTCATGACAGAGATTGCTTCCTCTCTAACCTTTTCTGCCTTGTGAGGATACAAGAAAATGGCCATCTGCATGCCAAAAAAAGGCCCTCACCAAGAACCCTACCATGAGAGCATCCTTATTTTGGACTTCTAGGCTCCAGAACCGTGAGAGATACATTTTTATTGTGTAAGCCCCCTATTCCCTGGTACTTTGTTATAGCAGCCTGAGATGTCTAAGAGCCACCTTAGTGAGATGGGTGCCCTATCAAACCACTCTTTATATTTCCTTAGAAGAGTACAGACCATAGCCACTCCTAGCTCTCTCTGTCTTTCAAACATATATGTCTTCCATGTGCTAAAGGACATGAAGCCCAAGATAAAGTTTTTCAACATTTCCTTCATAGGGATACCAGAGAAA
>NW_011888868.1:4408089-4420587 GCF_000151845.1 Pteropus vampyrus | reverse complement strand
CAAATAGCAAGAATTCATTCTTTTTTTATTGCTGAATGATATTTCATTCTCTATATATACCACATCTTCTTTATCCATTTATCTGTTAACGAACACCTAGATTGCATCTATATCTTAACTGTAGTAAATAATGCTACAATGAACATAGCAATACATACATTTTTTCAAATTAATGTTTTCTTTGGATAAATAAAGAGAAATAAAATTGCTGGGCTGTACGGTATCTCTATTTTTAATTTTTTGAATAATCTCCATATTGCTTTCTGTAGTGGCTGCACTGATTTACAATCTAATTACAAAATAAAACATTGATTCTTTTGCATGTATACATTATATGGTAATATATACATAATAAAATATTTACGATTTTAATTAATTTAAATGTACACTTTGATGGCATTAAATATCTTTATAATATCACACAACCATTACCACTAACTACTTTCCAGAATTTTTTCATTATCCCAAACAGAAACTCTGTATTCATTAAACAATAACTTCCCCAACTCCAAACTCCAGACTCTATCATATTTCTTGTCTTTATATATTTATCTATTCAAGGTACATCGTGTAAGTGAAATTATATAATACTTGTCCTTTTGTGTCCACCTTGTATCAATTAGCATAATTTCTAGGTTCATAAAGTATGTATATATGTATAAATATTGTGTGTGTATAATGCAAAAGAAACTAGAAAACAGTTTCTATTATTTAGAACTTTTTTGATCAGAAATATATACTGCCTTTTTATTTATAACCATGATTATAATAATATTATGTAGGAGATAACAAATTTATCATTTGCAAAAAAAATGTAAACTATTATATCTCTAACTGATATAAATAAATCCACTAATAGGTAAGGGTTTATATATGTGTAAGTTTTTGAAATTTTACTGTACTTTTATAATGTTAGGATATCATTGGATCAAAACTACTCTGCACACTTAACTTTACAAAGTTGTAAAAATAGCATAAAGTGGTTTTTGCTAGATGAAAATTGTGTGTGCATGTGCGTGCATGCCTATTCATGTGCATTTAAGTTTAGATTTCAAATATTCTAGAGTTTATACAAATTTAGAAATAAACTTATAGAGTAAAATTTATACTCAGGTCCTTGCTTCAAGAAAAAATCATCATGATAAGTGATAAACATATTTGCTTCACAAATGAATATTTTATGTTATTCACTTTGTAATGTGGTACAGTAGGCAGAAAAGTATCAAGGATTCACTCTGGGTTTTATGAACAAATTAACAAGAACCAGGTTCCCCTTTCCCAGGGTAACATATTTACTCCAAGACCAGCTTTCTTCGGCCTTCAGAGTATACTTCAAAAATTCATGAACTCAGGGTATTTAGTCTCAGATAATGAAATATAGCTTATACCTTAATCCAGACTACAAGAAAGAAACAGCATGCACAATCTCCCTTCTTGCTATTTAAGAAAATTGTGCCTCAGGGAAAAGGGGTACTTCCACTGGAATGAAATCCATACCATGTCCAGAGGGTGTCCTTGTATTCTGCTCAGACCTTCAAGAATGTTAATAAGAGTAGGGAACGGCCAAGGATTTGACAAGAAAAGAAATAAAAGTCATAAATGTTAGAAAAGAATAAGTGAAATTATCTCTATTTAAAGATGGCACGATCTTGCAATACAGAAAATCCAACAGATACTCTAAAAATCTATTAGACTTAGCAAATTAATTTAACAGTTGAACGATGCAGAATCAACATTCTAAAAGCAATTATACACACACATGCAATGAAAATTTTGGAACTGAAATTGTTAAAATGATTCCATTATAATATCATCAAAAAGAATAAAATATTCAGTAATAAATTTAACAAAAATTCAAGTGGGCACTTTATAAGTTATAAAAGTTTAATGAAAGAAATTAAATTACCTAAATTAATATTTAAAAAGAGCCTCTACTCATGTGTTAGAAGACTTAAAATTCTTTAGAGCAATATTCCCTATGTTGATCTACAGATAAAATGCAATCATTATCAGAATCCCAGGCAACTTATTTGTAGAAATGATCAACTGATACTAAAAGCCATATGGAATTTCAAGAGACCTAGAATAGATACAATATTCTTAAAAAGAATAAAGTAGGCAGACTCACATTTTCCAATTTTAAAACAGTACAAAGCAATGATAGTTAAGACTGGCATAAGAACAGACATATAAATTAATGAAATAAAATTGAAAGCACAAAAATAAACCCACATATCTATGGTCAACTGATTTTTAAAAATTTATTCTTCAATTACAATTGATATAGAATATTATCTTAGTTTCAGGTGTTCAAGGATGCAATCAGACATTTACATACCTTATAAAGTGATCCTAGTAAGGCTTGTACCATATGATACCATACACAATTATTACATTATTGACTATATTCTCTATGCTATACTTTAAATTCCCGTGATTATTTTTATAACTAGCAATTTGTACTTCTTTATCTCTTTTATCTTTATCACTCGGCTCCCAAAACCCTCCCATCTAGTGACCATGAATTTATTCTCTGTATCTATAAGTTTGTTTGTTTTGTTTATTTTATTTCTCAGATTCCACATAGAAGTGAAATCTAATGGTATTTGTCTTTCTCTGTTTGGCTTATTTCACTAGGTCCATCCAGGATGTTGCAAATGGCAAAATTTCATTTTTTTTTTAATTGCTGGGTAATAATCCAGTGTATAAATGAACCACTTCTTATTTATCCAATCATCTATTGATGGACACTTAGGTTGCTTCCATATCTTGACTATTGTAAATAATGCTACAATGAACATAGAGGTACATATATCTTTTTCAAATTAGTGTTTTGGATTTCTTCAGATAAATACCCAGATGTAAAATTGCTCCATCATATAATAGTTCTATTTTTAATATTTTGAGAAACCACCATACTATTTTCTATGGCAGATCTACAATCCCACCAACAGTGTAGAAGAGTTCCCTTTTCTCCATACCCTCGTCAATACTTGTTGTTTGTTGATTTATTGATTACAGCCATTCAGACAGGTGTCAGATGATATCTCACTGAGTTTTAATTTTCATTTCCCTAATGATTAGTGATGTTGAGCATCTTTTATATGGCTTTTATATTTCCCCTTTGGAGATATGTTTATTCAGATCCTTTGCCAATCATTTAATTGAATTTTTTGTTTGTTTGTTGTTTTGTGTGTTGTGTGTAAGTTAAGTTGCATGAGTTCTTTATGTTTTTTTTGGATATTAATCTCTTATCAGATGTATAACTGGCCAATAACTTCTCCCATTCAGTAGGCTGTTTTTTCATTTTGTTAGTGGTTTCCATCACCATGCAAAACCTTTTTTAATTTTAAGTAATCATATTTGTTTATTTTTTCCTTTTATTTACCTTGCTTGAGGAGACATAGCAAAAAATATATTACGAAGAGAAATGTCAAAAGTTTATTGTCTATACTTTCTTCTAGTAGTCTTATGGTTTCAGGTCTTATATTTAAATCTTTAATCCATTTTGAGTTTATATTTGTATGTGGTGTGAAAAAATGGTCTCTTCAGTTTTTTTGTTTGTTTGTTTGCATATGCCTGTTCAGTATTTCCAACACCACCTCATTAAGGAGAGTGTCTTTATTCTATTGTATATTCTTGCCTCCTTTGTCCTTGAATAATTAACCATATAGGCATGGGTTTATTTCTGGGCTCTCTATTCTGCTCCATTGATTTATGTGTCTGTTTTTATACTAGTACCACAATGTTTTTATTACTATAGTCTTGTAGTATTGTTTGATATCAGGTAGTGTGATATCTTTATCTCGGTTGTTTTTCCTCAATATTGCTTTGACTATTTAGGGTCTTTTGTGTTTCTCTGTAAATTTTAGGATTATTTCTTCTAATTCTGTGAAAATGCCTTTGTGTGTGTTGTGTGTGCCCTCCTGCTATAGATGAGCCTTGATTGTTGTTGGCAAGTCAGTGGATAGCATTTATCCACAGACTGACTGGCTATGAGGGTTGTCTGTGATTTCAGTGAGTAAGCTGTAGTGTGGGGGCTGTTTGCTTGGAACATAAATCACTTTATTGGGTCTCTAGAGCCAGCTAAGCTCACTATTTCAGGTGCATTATTAGTGGAGCTGATTGTGTGGTGCTTTCCTGTTGTCTGAAGCTGGTCTTTTGGGTATACCAGTTCTGGAAACTGTGATGTAAGTTTCCAGTGCAGGCCAAGTTCAGTCACCACTTGTGCTAGGCTTGGGGTCTCCTAGTAGGAGCTACAAAGTGATTTGCAGTTTATTTCTGCTTGTTATGGGCTTGGAAGTGCTTGAGAGAGGAGATACTGTGAACCGAGTATGAGTGTCACTTATGCTGGTCTTAAGACCCTTTGTCGTGCATGACAATGTGAACTGAGATGAAAGTGTTAGACTTGTGTTCACTTAGATGAAGCTATATTCCAGGCAAAGCCTGGCTGCCTCTTATGCCAGCCTTGGGGCCAGCTGATGGGGATTATAATGAATTTGAGACCAGTGGCCACTTATGCTGGGCTTGAGGCCACTTAGCAAGAGGTAAAAGATACAATGAGATTGTACACTGCTTTTAGGGTGTTTGTGGATATTTGAGAGATTTTGGAAAATTTTGCAAGGTGAGCTGAGGCAGGCAGGCAGCTTGTATTGAACAGCCTCTGGAAGAGACTTAAGCCTGGCAGGTAAGATCGCTGGGGCAGAAGAAATGAATCAATTCCCATCTGCAGAGCTTAGCTAACAGTACTGTCTGGGCCAAAGAGTTTGGTGGGAAGTTTTGCTCAATTCATTTCCCAACCAATGAGCCTTAGTGGAGCCTCTTCTATACATTTACCTGAGGAGGGAAGCAAATTTGAAGTCCCACTCAATTTCTGAATAAAACTTTCAGTCACCCTGAACACAGAAGCCTATCCAGATTACTGGGCATGCACAGAACCCATTTTAAAGCAACACTTCTAGTAACACCTAATCAGATATTCCAGTCAGTGACTCAGTCCATCTATAGAGCAGATTAAGTGGCTCTGTTTGGCTAAGTAGGTCTATTAGAAGCTCTATTTGATTTGGTTACTTAGTTAATAAGCCATATTGGCTATGGAGCCTGTTCTATAGCCCCTCCTGGGCAGGGATTCAAATTTGCAGCCTCACTCAACTTCCAAGTGTAGTTTTTAATCTTGCCTATCTAAGAAGCCAGGACAGAAAACCTGAAGAGTTAGTGGTACCATTCAAGAGTTTCAGTTGTTTAAGGCGCTATCATTCAAGAGTTTCAGTTGTTCAGAGAGCCAGGTCAGCAATTTTGCCCAACTGTTAAGTAGCCTCTGGACTCCTGTAACCAGGAAGGCTGAATAGTGTTTCTGAACAGCCTCAGAGCACAGCCTACAGTATCACCCAGCCACAGAGCCTAGTGTATAGCGACTCCTCACGGCAAGGCCTAGCAGGAAGCCTGGCCAGTGACTCTGCCCAATCGCAAATTGTGGCCTCTGCTCACCATACTGAGGAAGCCCAGACAGTGATTTTGTCCAAACATTGGGCAGTCTCTAGCCCCACAAAAATGTGGGATAGAACTAAGGACCCCTTCCAACCAAAGAGCCTGGCCAGTGACTTTTCCCAACAGAAGAACACAACATAGTAAAAAACATTTATTGGATTGTGAAGCCCAGCCTGAGAACTCTCCCAGCTACAGTGTACATGCTGCATTCTTGTCTGATTGCAGAGCACAGTTAGAGGCCTTGTTTGAATGCCCAATCATGCTTGTGCTTTGACTGAACAGACAGAGTCCAGCTAGTAATACTTTATGATCAGAAGCACAGCCTGAAATCCCACCTGAACAGGAATGTATCCAGCAGCACCTACTGTAACCTTAGAGCACAGGGAGTGGCCTCAACCAAATAGAGACACCAATCTGTCCACCTGTAGTTATTAACAGCTGATTCACTCATAATCCCAAGCTAAACTGACTGATGAAGTTCTGTTCTTGTTGAAGAGAGTCTATAAAGTCAAGAAGAGGTGACTAAATACTCAAATGTTTAGATAACCATACAAGAAATCAAGACTCACAAGAAAAAGCATATAAACATTATATCATAAACTGAAACTAATAAAGCTATAATAACTCACTCTAAGGAAATGGAGACCTATAAACTCTGACAGAGAATTCAAAATAATTATATTTAACAAGTTTAGTGAACTACAAGAACACTTTGACAGACAGCTAAACAAAATGAGACAAAATGTATGAACATAAGTAGTTCAACAAAAAAAATAGAACCCATTAAAAAAAAAAAAGAAAACTCTTAGAGATGAAAAATACAATGACCAAACCAAGAATTTAAATTTTAACATTAGCTTTAATGAAGTCAGACAAAAATCAGTGAAGTATAAAGTAGATCATTTGAAATTATTCAATCGGCAAAGCAAAAAGAAAAAATAAAGAGTAAAAAAGAATTAAGAAAACACATGGTACCTGTGGAGCATCTTTAAGTGAAACAACATATGCATTATGGGAAAACCAAAGGAGAAGAAAAAGAGAAAAAAGACAAAAAATTAATTTAAGGTAACAATGGCTGAAAATTTACCAAACTTTCGGAGAGAAATTGAGTCCCACATTCGTGAGATCCAATGGAATCATGATAGGTTAAATACAAAGAGGGCTACACTGAGGCACATTATAATTGTCAGAAGTCAAAGACAAAGAGAGAATTTCAAAAACAACAAAAGAAAAAAATAAAACTCATTACAAAGAAGGGATTGCCCTAAAACTCTAACTTAGTTGAAACTTTGTAGGCTAAGAAAGAGTGAGAAGATATGTTTAAAAATATTTAAATAATAAAATTAAAAAAAAAAAAAACAACTGTCAACCCGGATTATTCTAACTGGCAAAGTTTTTCTTCAGAAATTAAGGAGAGATAAAAACATTTATGAGCAAAAAGAGTGTACTACAATGGGAAATACAAAGAGGATAAATAACATAATAAAAGCATATGAATGTGTAAAACTCACTGGTAATTTTAAATATAGTCAAATTCCTATTCTTTAATATCATAATGATGGTGTATTACTTTAGTTTAAAAGTTGTAAGGCAAACATATTAAAAATAACCAAGACTATAACAATTTGATATTAGATCTACAATATTTAAAAAAAGAGATGCAAATTATAACATCAATAACCTAAAATATGTGAGAAATTAAAAATTATGAAGTTTCTGATGCTACTGAAGTTAAGTTGTTAGTAGCTTAAAATAAGACATTAGAAATATAAAATATTTTGGATAAACCTCATGGTAACCACAAAGATAAAATCTTTAGTAAATATACAAAAGATTATGATATAATAAAGGAGTAAAAATTATGAAGTTACAAAGAAAAATAGCAAAAGAGGAAGCAAGAAATAAAAGACTTATAAAACATTTAGAAAGCAATTAACAGAAATGGCGATAGCAATTCATCACATATCAATAATTACTTTAAGTGTAAATGGCTTAAATTCTTCAATCAGATGACATAGAATAGCCAAATAAATATAAAACAAGATCCAATTATATAAAGCCTACAAGAAACTTGCTTCAGCTTTAAGAACACATATAGACCAAGATTGAAAGAATAGAAAAATATATTTCAAACAAAAGTCAACCAAAAGAAAGCGGAGTTAGCTACATTAACATTAGATAAAATAGACTTTAAGCTAAAAATGGTGAAAAGAAACAAAGAAGGTCATTATATAATGGTAAAGGTGTGGATTCATCAAGAATATATAACAATTATAAACATTTCTTCACCCAACATTGGATAATTTAAATATTTAAAGCAATTACTAACACAACTAAAAGGAGTATTAAATAACAATAGAATAATAATTTGAGACTTTAACACTTCACTTTCAACAATGGATACATTCTCAGAAAATCCCTGAGGAACTATTGATTTGCAACAATACTATATTACAAATGATATTAGCAAACATATTCAGTACATGTCATCCGATAGCAGCAGAATACCTTTTTTTTCTTAAATGCCAATGAACCACTTTCTAAGATAGATTATATTTTAGGTTATGTAACAAATGTCACAAAATTCAGAAAAATAGAGTTTACATTTTCTTAATACAAAGGTATGAAATTAGAAATCAATAACTAGAGGAAAGGAAGAAAATACATAAATACATGGGAATTAAACAATATACTCCTGAACAAGTATTAGGTCTAAGAGGAAATATTGGAAAATCAAAAAATGTGTCTTGAGACAAATATAAATGGAAACACAATATAACAAACAATATAGCCAAAGGAGTTCTAAGAGGAAAATTTATAACAATAAATGTATACATCAAAAAAATAAATTTCCCAAATAAGCAATCTATGATTTATATCTCATTGAGCCAGAAAAAGAGAAACAAATAATTACAAAGTTAGCAGAAGAAAATAAATAATAAATATTAGAGCAAAAATAAAATAAATAGGAAATAGTAAAATAATAGAAAAGTATAACAAAACTAAGAGTTAGTTCTTTGAAAGATAAACAAAATTCGCCAAACTAAATAAAGTAACAAAAAAGAATAGAGTATCCAAATAAATAAAACTATAAATGAAAGAGAAAACAGATACCAAAGAAATACAAAACATCATAAGACTCTACTATGAACCATTATCTCAATAGATCAATAAAAAGCATCTGACAGAATTCAATATCTTTTCATGCCAAATACTTTTAAAAAATTGGTACAAAAGAGATATATCTTAACCTAATAAAAGTCATATATGATAAATTCACAATGAACAACATACTCACTGGTTGAAAGTTATTTCTCTAAGGTCAGGAACAAACAAAGGTTTTATTCTCACCATTCTTAATCAGCATAGTATTGGAAATTCTAGTCAGAGCAATTAGGCAAAAAAGAGAAATAAAATCCATCCAAATCAAAAAGTAAAACTTAAAATGCTATCTGTTTGTAGATGACAGGATTTTTTTCTATAGAAAGTCTTAATGACTTCACCAAAATACTGTTATAACTAATAAACAAATTCATTAAAGTTTTAGGATACAAAAATCAACATACAAAATTATTTTGTTTTTATACAATAACAACAAATTATCTGGCAAATTAATAAAAATCCAATTTACAATAACAAAAAATAAAATAAATCGGAATTAATTTAACTAGTGAGTCTAAGAATCTTCATATTGAAAACTGCAAGAGAAACCGAAGAAGACACAAAGAAAAGGAAAGACATCATGTGATCATTTATCTGGATAATTAATATCGTTAAAGTATCACATTACCCAAAGCCATCCATAGAGCAAATACAATCTCTATTATAATTCCAATGGCATTTTCTACAGAAATAGAAAAAAAAATCTAAAATACTTACAGACCCACAAAAGACTCTGAATAGGCAAAAGAATACTGAGAAAGAAAAACAAAGCTGGACACACTATATTCCTGATTTTAAACTATAGTACAAAGCTGTAGTAATCAAAACAGTGTGGTATTGACATTAAAATGAGAACATAGGCTTATGGGAAATAATCAAGAGCCCATAAATAAGCATTCAACTAAGCTTGATGTTGGAGCTAACTAAGTTTGATGTGGGAGCCAAAATTATTCAATGGAAGAATATGGTATTTATAACATATGGTTTAAGAAAATTGCATCTTCACATGTAAAAGAATAAAAATGGACTCCTATCATATACCACCCAAAAAACACTTGAAATATATGAAAGACTTGAATATAAGACATGAAACTCCTAGAAGAAAACAGAGAAAGGGCTTCTTGACATTGATCTTAACAATAATTTTATGAATATGATAGCAATGTGTAAAAAACAAAAGCAAAAATAAATAAATGGGTCTCTATCAAACTGAAAAGATTCTATACAGAAAAAGAAATGGTCAACAAAATGAAAAGGCATCCTACAGTATTGATGAAAACATTTGCAAACCACGTATCTAATAAGAAATAAATATTTAAATATATAAGGAACTCATACAACTTAATAGTAAAAACAAAATAAAACAAAAAAATAATCCAATTCAAAATAGGCAAAGGACAAAAATAGACAATTTTTCAAAGAAGATATTCAAATGTTTAGAAGGTACATGAATGGTACATAAATTGCAAAATGATTACCACAGTATTAGTTAACATCATGTATTTGTCGTCAGAAAATTCAAATTGTATGTGTGTGTGTGTGTGTGTGTGTGTGTGTGTGTGTGTGTGTGTGTGTGTGTGTAATTCAGCCATATAAAAGAAATACTGCCAGTTGAGATAACCTTGAGGGCATTATGCTAAGTGAAAGAAGTCAAAGACAAATACTGTATAACATGTAAAATCTAAAAATGTCATACACAGAGAAATCACACTGCTGGTTGTCAGAAGTGGAAGGATGGGTTGTGGGATAAAAGATGGTCAAAGAGTATAAACTTTCAGTTATAAGATCAATATTTATGAGAATATAACACAGCTTGGTGACCATAGTTAAGAGTACAGTATTGAGTATTTGAAAGTTGCAAAGAGTAAATCTTAAAAGCTCTCATCATACAAAAAAATACTTATGTTAGTTGTTAACTAACATTTTTGTGATTATCATTTTGCCATATATATACATACATCAAATCACTATGTTGCACATCTTAAACTTACACAATGTTATAAGTCAATTTTATCTCAATAAAGTAGGAGGAGAAAAAAAGAAATGATGTTTCAGAAAGGGCATAACTGACACATGCATAGTTATTTTTTAGTCTTTAAAATGTGGTCAACATATTTTTAAATATCTCAATATTATAATTTATACACTGTTAACCAAAATAATTAATGATCTTTTTTTTCAAAATGACAAAACAAAATAACACATACTTACGTTCTTTTCTCTTCAAACTATTTATTCCCTATTGTAAAATATTTGATTAAAACAAATACTATTATATTCTTAGCTTTTATGGAATTGGCTATTTTAAATACCTCATATATGTGGAGTCACACAGCTTTTTTCTTCTGTGACTGGTTTATTTGACTTAGCATAATATACTCCAAGTTCATCCATGTGGTGGTAAATGGCAGTATTTTCTTCTTTTTAAGTCTTAATAACATTCCATTGAATGAATATACCACATTTTCTATATCCTTTCACTTGGCAGTGAGCACTGAGAATACAAGTCAATTGTCAGTGTCTGGAGCATGGGGAAAATGGGTAGTTGGTTTTTAGTGGGTATGAAGTTTCAGTTGTGTGAGATGAGTTAAGTTCTAGAGCTCTCCTCTCTCTCTCTCTCTGAATTTGTTTCTCCAGGGATTATTTTATGAATTATGTAGTTTTACTCTATTAGGCAATAGGGTAAAATATTGTGATAATATGACTCTGGAGAATTAGGCAATAGGGTAAAATATTAGGCAATAGGGTAAAATATTGTGATAATATGACTCTGGCTTAGTTCAAACCTTGCTTTCACCACTTAAAAACTATTTCATCATGAAAAAAAAAATCATCTAGCTTTCTTCGTAAATCAGTTAGGTCAAGTGAAAAATGTGATTCGAATTTTAGTCAGCTCATGAACTTGTGAATAATTAAATTATATAGTTTCAATAAAGGAGTGAGAATGTCTGGCACATGATAAGCATTATTAACTACTATTATTAATATTATTATCATTGTTATTCCCATTTTGAGAAATATTCTGTCTCTGAAAATATGGCAAATACTTTATAAACTTTGGGTTTCAAAGACTGAGCACTGGGGATTGGCTAGTTTGAATATATTCTATAGACAGCCTAATTATATGTAATAGAAGAACCAGTGGAAAAAACGTGCCTTGCTAACTGAACACACATAACTCCATCTCTTCATTTTTCCATTTCAAGTGATCTAGGGAGGCTGACCATCCTCATCTCCTCTGAGGGTTGACTGTCACTACAAGTTTCCCTGATCCACATGACTCACTATGAATGATGCTTTGTGGTTGCAGCATATAATCAGCCAAGAAATTTCCACATAATTTCAATTTGAGATTGAGAAAGAGCACCATGTAAGGACTGCATTCCCCTATTTTTTTTTAACTAATCTTTTTGAGATTATTATAAACTCACATGTAGTTGTAAAAAATAATTCAGAAATTGTGTACCCTATATCTCTTTTTCCTGAATTGTAACACTTTGAAAAACTATAGTACAATATGACAATAAAGATATTGGCATTTCAATGTCAAGACATTGAAAAATTCCATCACCACAAGGATTGCTAATATTAACCTTTTATAGCCAATCCCATTATCTTCCTTGTCAATGATCCCTGGAAAATAATAAACTGTTCATCACTTTTGTATTTGTAAATTAAGTAATCATATATAATTGGAATTATAAAGACCCCGAATAGCAAAGCAATCTTGAGAAAGATCAAAGTTGGTGGTATTCTGCTACTCAATATCAAACTATCCTACAAGTGTATAGTAACCAAAACAGTGTAGTACTGGCATAAAAATAGACTCATAGATTAATGGAACAGAAT
>NW_011888868.1:4406349-4408039 GCF_000151845.1 Pteropus vampyrus | reverse complement strand
CTGCTACTCAATATCAAACTATCCTACAAGTGTATAGTAACCAAAACAGTGTAGTACTGGCATAAAAATAGACTCATAGATTAATGGAACAGAATAGAAAGCTCAGAAATAAGCCCACACCTATATTATTAATTAATGTACGACAAAGAAGGCAGGAATACACAATGAGGCAAAGACAGTCTCTTCAACAAAGGTTGTTGAGAAAACTGGACAGATAATGCCAAAAATGAAACTAGACCAGTTTCTTACACAATACACCAGAATAAACCCAAAATGGATTAAAGATTTAAATGTAAGCCCCAAACCATAAAACTCCTAGAAGAAAACATAGACAGTAAACTCTGTGATATTGCTCTTAGCAATATTTTATTGATATTCCTTCTATGGTAAGAAAAACAACAACAACAAAAATAAACAAATGAGAACTACATTAAACTAAAAAGTTTTTGCACAGCAATGAAAATCAATGACAAAACAAAAAGACAGTCTATTGAATGGGAAAAGATATTTGCCAATAATACATCCAATTAGGGGTTAATATTTGAAATATATAAGGAACTCATACAAGTTAACACACCCCCAAAAAAATCACATAAAAAATGAGCAGAGGGCCTAAATAGACATTTATTCAGAGGACCTAAATATGGCCAGTAGACATGTGAAGAGGTGCTCAATGTCATTAATCATCAGATAAATGAAAATTAAAACCACTATGAGATATCACTTCAAAACTCTCAGAATGGTTGTCATCAATTAATCAACAAAGAAGTACGGTAAGGATGTGGAGAAAAGGGAAACCCCTTGCATTGTTGTTGGGATTGCAAATTGGTGTAGCCACTATGAAAACCAGTATGGAGGTTCCTTAAAAAATTAAAAATAGAATACCATATGACCTAGCTTCTGTTCTTGTATGTTGTCCACTTTTTATTTTAACTTTGACATATCAATTATAATTATTATAAATTCCAGATCTATTATTTCCAAAATCTACATTATATTTAATTCTAGTTCTCATATGGATTTGATTTTAAACTGTGGTTTTTCTTGCCTTTTAGTATGTCTTGTGATTTTTTGTTGAAAATCAGAAATAATTTATGAGGTAATGGGAACTGAGGTAAATAGGCCCTTAGTCTGAAGTTTTATTTAAGATGGCTTGAAGCTAGGCTGTATTTAATGTAGGTGTCAGAGGCTTCGTTGTCCTCTACCGTCCTTTTTTTTGTCTTAGGGTTTTCCTAGAAACTCCTCCTTATATAGACTCTGTCTCTTGAAGATCTCTCAGTTTTAATACACTATTATTATACTGAAGCTGTGTAATATGGTGTTTAGATATTGGGAAAAGGAAGCATTCTATAATTGTTAGATCAAATCTATTTTATTTTAATAAGCCAGACTGACTATGAGCCTCAGAAGAATTTCTTAGCATTTTTTTTTTTTTTTTGGTCTCCTTCTATAAGATAGGAAGGCTAGAGAGATTGGAATTGACTAATTGCCTTTCTCCCAGTTCAGATAAGGTGCTTGTGGTTTCCATTGAAAGTATGCTGTGTTATGAGGAAAAATGCTTTGGGAATTTTTCAAAATTGTTACTTTTCCTCTGGATGTGATTCAAAACAATTGGTTTTTCAATCTCCTGCTAGAATCACAAGGGGATTTTCTCCCATCTTTACCATGAGAACCTGTTATATATAGCTCC
>NW_011888868.1:4401024-4406299 GCF_000151845.1 Pteropus vampyrus | reverse complement strand
CCTTGCATTGTTGTTGGGATTGCAAATTGGTGTAGCCACTATGAAAACCAGTATGGAGGTTCCTTAAAAAATTAAAAATAGAATACCATATGACCTAGCTTCTGTTCTTGTATGTTGTCCACTTTTTATTTTAACTTTGACATATCAATTATAATTATTATAAATTCCAGATCTATTATTTCCAAAATCTACATTATATTTAATTCTAGTTCTCATATGGATTTGATTTTAAACTGTGGTTTTTCTTGCCTTTTAGTATGTCTTGTGATTTTTTGTTGAAAATCAGAAATAATATATGAGGTAATGGGAACTGAGGTAAATAGGCCCTTAGTCTGAAGTTTTATTTAAGATGGCTTGAAGCTAGGCTGTATTTAATGTAGGTGTCAGAGGCTTCGTTGTCCTCTACCGTCCTTTTTTTTGTCTTAGGGTTTTCCTAGAAACTCCTCCTTATATAGACTCTGTCTCTTGAAGATCTCTCAGTTTTAATACACTATTATTATACTGAAGCTGTGTAATATGGTGTTTAGATATTGGGAAAAGGAAGCATTCTATAATTGTTAGATCAAATCTATTTTATTTTAATAAGCCAGACTGACTATGAGCCTCAGAAGAATTTCTTAGCATTTTTTTTTTTTTTTTGGTCTCCTTCTATAAGATAGGAAGGCTAGAGAGATTGGAATTGACTAATTGCCTTTCTCCCAGTTCAGATAAGGTGCTTGTGGTTTCCATTGAAAGTATGCTGTGTTATGAGGAAAAATGCTTTGGGAATTTTTCAAAATTGTTACTTTTCCTCTGGATGTGATTCAAAACAATTGGTTTTTCAATCTCCTGCTAGAATCACAAGGGGATTTTCTCCCATCTTTACCATGAGAACCTGTTATATATAGCTCCAAATGGTAAAAATCATAAAAATGTGGAGGGCCCTTAAAACTAGGACCCCAAAATATTTTGACTTTCAATCTGATCTAAACCCAGCCTTCAGCAATTCGTTAATGACTGTTTAAGTGCTCCTACCAGTTGCTAACTCAGCAGCTTCTGCTCTTGGTAAACTGTGATTCTCTGTATCCCTACATCTTTCTAGTTTTAAAATGGCAGTTTTCTTTGATAACTATAAGTCACTAATTTTCAGTTTCTACAGATTTTTTCATGTTTTGGGGTTGAGAGTGATGACTTTGATGTTTTTTACCTGTTAGAATAAACACTGCAATAGTGTTACTATATTTTGCTTTAGCCTTTCTTATATCTAATATCTCAGTGGACATTTAATTTCATTTATCTATTGGCTAATGATGTTGAACATTTCTTCATATTCTTATTTGCCTTGTGTATATCCTGTTAAATAAAATGTATGCTTTTATGTCATATGCTCATTTTCTAATTAGATTTCTGTTTTGTTTACTGTTGAGTTATGAGAATTTTTATATATTTTAGATACTAATCCTTTTTAGAATATGTGGTTTGTAAATAGTTTCTCAGTCTATAGATTGTCATTTTATTTTCTTCACGTAGGCTTTTACAAAGCAAATTTTTTAAATTTTGATAAGATATCATTTTTTTAAATTTTTTCTTTTATGCATTATGTTTTTGATGTCGTTTTAGTTAGCCCTTTATCCAAAGATTTGTCTCTTATTTTTCTTAATTTAAAATTATTTTTATAAAATAGTTATAGTTTTATGTACATTGATAATCTATTTTGACTTAATTTTTTATAAGATTTGAAGTTTAAGTTGAGGTTCATGTCTGTCTAGGGCTTTCTAATTGCTCCAACATCATTTGTTAAAAAGTAATTTGTCCTCCATTTAATTTTTGTTCATTTCTCAAAAATCAGTCTAGTAAATTTACATGGAACTAATTCTGTGCACTTCATTCTGTTGTGTCTGTCCTTACACCAATATCACCTTGTCTTCATTTTTATTGGTATAAAATAGGTCTTAATATTGAGTAGAATGATTTTTACCACTTCATTTCTTTATTCACCTTTCAATATAAATTTTAGAATAGATTTGTTATCTTCACAAAAATCCTTATTAGGGTTTCAATAAGAGTTGTCTTAATCTGATTCAGGTGTCCCCAGCCTCTGGGCCACGAACAGTTACTGATCTGTAGCCTGTTAGGAACTAGGTTGCACAGCAGAAGGTGAGTGGTGGGACAGCAAGCAACGTTTCATCTACATTTGAAGCCTGTCCTCAGAGCTAACATCACTGTCTTAGCTCCACCTCAGATTATCAGGCATTAAATTCTCATAGGAGCACCGGTCCCTGGTGCCAAAATAATTGGGGACTGCTGTTATAGATCAATTTAGGGGATATTGATAACTTTACTACAGTGATTCTTTCTCATTTGTATTTTTCAACATATGAATACTACATATTTTTATAGACATTTATCTAAGGATTTCATTTACTTTAAAATGATTGTAAATGGTTTTGTGTTTTTAATTTTGATATCTACATGTTCATTGTTGGTATATAGAGATGTGAGAACTTACATGTTAAGCATGTATCCAGTCAACGTGCTGGTGTCATTTATCACTTTTTGGAGTTTCTGTTTTTATTTATTTATTTTAAATAGATTACCTGGAATATTTTAAGTATACAATCGTGTTAACTTCAACAGAATTGGTTTCAATTTTTCTTTCCAATTTGTATAGTTTTTATTTTCCTCTCTTGTATTGAAATGGGTAGAAATTCTATTATTTTGTTCAATGACATTGGTAAAAGTAAACATTCTGAACCATTTAATTTTATAAGATCTTACATATCTGAAATAAATCTTATTTTGTTATATTATGTAATTATTTCTATACATAGTTCAATTGGGTCTTCAGATATTTTATTGACTTTTATATCCAACTTTATAAGATTTATATGTCTGCTTTAAGTATCAGAGTAATACTGGAATCATACAGTTAGTTGAGGAATGTTTCCTTCTCTTCTATTTTGTAGAAGATATTGTGTAAATGGGACCTACAAGTTAGTCTGCTTGGTCTCATAGAATTAATATCACATGTTACAAGTTTGTGTGTCTTTTTGGTAGCTCTTTGAGAGAAACAATTTTCCTGTCTTTTTCAGTTTCTAGAGCCCACTCACATTTGTTTCATGTCTTGTTCCTCTCTTTAAAGCCAGTAGCTTCAGGTAATTTTTTAAAAACCACATTGACATGTTCAGTTCTCTTCTCCCTACCTCTTTCACTTTAAGGAATGTCATGATTACATTGAACTCACTTATATGCAGGATAATCTCCAATCTGGCACTGGGCTTGCTATTAAACTGTTCTCCAGAAAAGTGTGAGCCTTCTCTGTATTTCTTTGGGATTCATTTCACTGGACAAAACATTTTTTCCACAGATAGACCCATCTAGATTTTTGGATTTTTGCTTAAACGATTGAGAGGCTCTATGAGTCACATGTTTAATTTCTTCAAAGAGTCCTTAGTGTCAGTGAATATTCTTTTTAGTTGTTGTTGTTTTTGAGGTATTAGCAAAAGATTGTCCAGCCATGTCTTTGGCTTTTTCTCTAGAGCAGGTTTCCTGACAATGAGTCTCCTGACTGTCATTTCTTTGATAATTTGGATAAGCCGAGAATTTCTCACATCACACAAAAATTCCATTTTGCCTAACAGTTTTTATATTTATGTAAGTACAGTTGGTATATAATATTATATTGGTTATATTAGTTTTAAGTTGTTCCTATCTAAATCTCTTTCTTCTCATATTTTACTATAAACAGCAAGAATAAACTAGGAGCAAGACTTTGGAAATTTCAGCTGAATGTTTAATTTCATCTTTTATAAATTCTGTTTTACATAATTCTGTTCAACTTTCTCCTTAGATATAACAAGCATCAGCTTTTTTACAATTTATAACAAAACATTTTTTTTTAACTTTCTTTTTAGCCCTCACTACCAGTGCTTTTAATGTACACATTTCTGCCAGTAATCTGTTCATCACAATTTAGGTATTCTCTAATGTAGTATATTCTTTAATTATCATTGCTCTGAATTTGTTGTTGTTATTGTTGTTGCTTTTGATCCCTTAGCGCATAGACTTTAACAATCATATTTTTGTTCACATTCTATTCAGGTCAACCTAAGTGTTTTTTATCATGTGCCTCAAAAAATTTCTAGTCTTCTCACTGCATATTCCAAAACCACTCCCATATTTTAAGGTATTTGTTACAGCAGCACTCTATTTCAGTTAGAAAAATCTGAATTGGAGTCTTTTGATGTTCTAGAAAACTATCACAAATTTAGTGGCTTAAAACAAAAGAAATTGATTGCCTTACAATTATTTAAGTCAGAAAGCTAACACCGTTCTCACTGGGCTAAAATTGAGATGTGCAAGACTATTATCCTTTACAGAGGCTTTGAGGGAAAATCTGCTTTCTTGTTCTTTCCAGTTGTTAAAGCCCTCCCACATTTCTTGGCTAATGTCTCCTTCCTTCACTTTGTCAGAAACTTTATTTTCAGACTTTCTCTTGCTGTCATCTGCCTGATTATCTCTTCTGCCTTCCACTCCCAATTTTTAAGGACATTGTGATTTCATTGGACCTATGTGGATAATTCAAGATAATCCCCCTGATTTGATATCTGTTTAGTAAATAAAGATTAGGAATTTATATCTGCAACTCTGAGTCCTCTTTGTCATGTAGATTAACATATTCACAGATTTTCAGGATTAAGATGTTGACAACTTTGGAGGTCATTAATATGCTTACCACAAATACTAAAGCTAAAAAGAAGCATATGTGCAAAGCTGCTGTGAAAAATAACATAAGCAAAGATGATAGGGTAGGTAGACAGGTAGAGATGAGCTGGAGGGAGAAGGACAATGAAGGGTTAATGAGACCCCAAGACTAGTTTAAACAGTAAAATGTATAATATATCTAACAGCTTTAAGTGACACCTTGGTTTTCCCATGGGCAGAAACTAAATGAAACAATAAGATAGCTAATGGCTTCGGGTGACTCCCCCTGTGGCCCCTCACCCCGCCCCCCGTTTTCCTGGGCTAAGGGTGGGAAAGTTCAGAGGGAAGCACAGGAAATTTACAACAATTGAGGAAGGAGGGACAGAAGGAGAACAAGGAAACTCTACCATATATAAAAATCTCCACCTCAACTTCTTGAAGTTTTATAGAGGTGCCCATTTGGACTTCTCCCAAGTGTACTCTGCCTACTAAATCACTTCTGCTTGCTATTCTTTGCATATGGTCTTTCTTCTCTGAGCAACGGACTTCCATACAAATCTTTCATGGGGGATCCAAGGACCGAGCCCTGGAA
>NW_011888868.1:4392026-4397109 GCF_000151845.1 Pteropus vampyrus | reverse complement strand
CATATATTTTAAGATTCTTAAATTCCAATAGCTATAACAATGAAAAGTAAACAAATAATATTATCTGATTATTTTCTAAAGTTTCAATTTTCTTTTCAAATTATGAAAGTGGGGAAAAATAGGTCTTTTAAAAGTAATTTCTATAGAGTTCCCATTTTCCATTAAAACTGTCTTTTCTCAGGGCATCTCATAGTAGACCAGAGAAGTTACATAAATTACTAAACTTAACATTACTTCTCCCCTAGTTCCTTGAAAATGATTACATTTTCTCTTAGATAGAAACTCTTGTCAGTACCTTTTAACTCACTTGCAAAAATATTACATGTAAATGACTTGCTAATATAATAAGGGAGTAGAAAGTACACGTTAGAGAAATGGATAAGAGAACTTAAACTAGTCAATACAAATATGTTCTCTTCTGAAACACACAGATAATATAGACAATGGAATGACATCATATCAAATTCTCTCTTGTACTACAGATTATTAGAAAAGGGCTCAATAAAGGATCTTATTACAATTATCAGAATTTTATATTTCAATTTTCTTTGAATTTTATACTTTCCAAGTTAGGAACAGTTATCACAAAAACAAATTCACAAGAATATATTTAGAAAGATAATTATTTTGTTTAGTGTGTCTTTCTACACACTATAATTTCATGACTCAAAACTAATTTATTTTTACTGAATTCAGATGATCATATCTACCAGATTAATTTAGATCAACTGTTGGATAATCTCAGTTAAATTTCTCATAAAACATCTTATTTTTACCTTTTTTTCCCCCAGAAATTGTCACTACCTAATCTTCAAATGTTTCCCCCAGTCAGGATACTAATAATTATGTGGGGAAAATAAAGCTCATGAGTTTTGATTAATCAGAGTGCTAATCCCAACTCTGCCACTTATCAGCCTGTGGCTATAGCAGTGCTGTCCTATAAAACAGAAATGACAATGGGACCTCCCAGAGTTCTTGAGAGATTAAATATATTAAATACAAGGTGTCTTTAAAGTGGCTGCTAGCATTAGCAATTATCTCAAAAATATTAGTTTTCTTTTCTCCATCTCTAATATCTAACTTCAGATTTATCTATTTCTAGATGTAATGCCTGGCTAATATTCTTCTTTGATCGTTGCCTTGTTTAATATTGTTTTAGTGCCTATATACTTATTGGTTGCTGGATTGTATATATGTTCTGGCTTTTGTTTTTAGTGCCCTTTGACATATGCTCTAGATCATATTTTGCATTTCATATCTCCTTATATCATTATCTTAAAAAATAATGCATTTGATGTGTGTGAATTATAGAGAATTAGCAGGATCAGGAAGTTAACTCATTTTGACCTTATTTGTATTACTAAAAACAATGCTCACTTTCACTAAATGAAAAGATAGATATGTGCAGCCCTTCTCATTTGATGGAATAAAAATTAGTGTTATATCTTGCTACTTACTTTCTATAGGCCTTTGGCAACCATGTATATCAAGAGACATTAATGAGCTCAGACCAAAGATTCCCTTAGGCTCAGAGGTTGAAATACTTTTCACTTGATTGCAATTCTTTATCTATTCTGAAGTTTCTGGACTTTAGATTTTGGTTTTGCTTACTTTTATAGACTTCAAAAATAACAATAATAATAATAATGAGTTACATTTGAGGGAAAAAGACAGGCCATTTAGGAAATTTCCTTTTACCACATTTTTTTTTTCTATGAGACAGATTTTCTAAATTTTAAAGATGAGGGAACTGAGACTCACAGTAGTGAAATAAAATTGGCAATAGAGAGTGAAAAAAGTAAGCTTTCTGTCCAAATCTATTTAGAACCAAAACTCATACCCTTCTCATTATCAAACTCAGATTTTTCTTCCTGGATTCTCCTTTTCCTTTTGGTTTTAAGGTCCTTGTGTTGGTCTCCCTGTTTAAAATAACCCCTTGTCTAGGTTGTTATTATCTGCCAGATATCTCACACTTACATAATTTCTACAGTATTTCTCTAGGCTTGCCTTATACTTTTGCTGTCTATATTTCTGCTCATGAAGAAAAACCTCATGAGAGTAGCCATAGAAACAGATTCTAAGAGAGCAATGGCCATGGATGGTTGAAAAATCTCAGCTATATAGCCCTTTGCTAAGGAATTGTTATTTGACTTCCGGTCACACATTAAAATAGATTTTAGTTAAATCAAGTTCTGACATTACTGGAATAAAAACCAAATGAAACATCTGCCAAAACAAAATTGTGTCAAACTCTCAAACAAGGAAGTAATTCTCTAATAACAGCTGAACAATACTAAAACTTGTTTTTACAAAGTTTTACAAAATTCTCAGTGAATTTTTTGGCGCATTGGGTGATATTTTTCCTACTCTCCTAATTATCATATATAAATGGCTTTCCAAATTTATGAAAAGTTGAAGTATCAGAATATAAAATAAGATTACATTAAATTTAATTCCATGAGTACGTAGTGCTATTGAAGAAGAAATAGAACCCACCTGCTAGACATCTAGAATGTATTCTGCATCGATTCAGGAAACTGAGGCAAAGATGATTAATTATCTTTCTCAAAGTTATAGATGAGACAATATAAACTAAATATACTCTTTAAAGGAAAAAATATATATATATAATGATTTCTAACCTCTTTTCTAATTAATTGCTTAGGAAATCTCTACAAATCAGTAATGATTGCAAGGACACACAGATGATATGCAGTCCTACAATATCTATAGGATTATAATTCTGGATAAAACTGGATGCACACACGTGTCTAAATGTCAGGTGATTTACTGAATTTTCTCATTTTATATTTATGTTTGTGATTAAAGACACAGGTCCCATGACACCAAAGTCAAATGGGCCTCACTTTGAATTATTGAACATCTTAATCTTAAACAGGTTGCATTTTTCATAGGTTTTGCATCACAGAAAGCAATATCACATGATAAGATGTGCATAACAAGGATTGACTGTAGTGCTCTGTTCTTAGGCTAGCCTTACTCATGGTCGTATGATGAAGACACAGCTATGTGTAGAGGGAAAAAGGAACTAACTTCTTTCTTATGTTTCTATTTTGGGGAATAAAAAAACTTTCTTGTCTATGGCCATGCTACCCTGAACAAGCCCGATCCCATCTGATCTCGGAAGTTAAGCAGGGTTGGGCCTGGTTGATACTTAGATGGGAGACCACCTAGGAAGACCAGGTGCTGTAGGCGTAAAAAATAAAAAAAAAATAAGAGATTGTAAACTGACAAGGTCCTTGTAATCTGTGAGGTCAACCAAGGGTTGCCACAACTAAAAAACAAACAAACAAACAAACAAACAAACCTTTCTTAACTGTTTTCTCTGTATGTCTTCTTGGACCACTTGGGCATCTGAAACCAAACTCTAATAACAGAAATAGGATTACTAGGCCAAGTTAAACTAATCACTTAAGTTTAGTTATATGATGCAGTTAAACCAATTTCCATGACCATCATAGGCACATGGGAATGGATATCATCTCTGTGTATTCTTAGGATCATCATTGATTTATGTAGGTCTCCTAAGCAATTAATTAGAAAGGAGGTTAGAAATTACTATAGTTTTTTTTTTCTTTTCTTTTAAAGAGTATATCTAGTTTGTATTGTTTAATCTGTTGCTTTGAGCAAGTTAATTAATCATCTATGCCTCAGTTTCCTTGTCTGAAAAATGAGAGCCTTACTAATAATAGTTCTATGTCATAGTCATTTATAAGATTTTATGATAGTCAGATAAGCCATTATTGTGAATTCAGTAAGCTTTTATCAAACTCTTCCTGTGTTCACTGACTATGAAAAAGCATAAATGAAGACCGTTTTATATTTTTGCACAATTATTATTTTTATTATTTCAACTGTATTTTTTACTGAATTCCATAATCAGTTTAATTTTAAATGCTCAACTTTAAGTCAAACCATACCATCTGTCGCAATGTGGAGCAAAGACGCCTTCCCTGCTGAACCCTGCTTAAACGGTAAATTAGATTAATTTTAAAATATACAGAGAGCGGGTACTAAAGATCAACCAGGCCCGGGTGACTAAATTCAGTTTGAAAATGACACTATTGATAAATGTTCTCCAAAACTAAACCAATCTTTTGCTGCAGCCTGACGATATAATTGATTTGTTGTTATGATTTTGGGCACATAGTAAGGATTAAAGAGGCTGGAAAGATGCATACCCCTGCTAGTGTTGGGTCTGGCATGCCTAGAGAACATGAAGTCCATTTACAACTAATATTTACCTGATTATAATTAAGAAGATGAATAAGTTCGGTAACATGATGGGACATGATGAGACACTATACTTATTCCAGAGCCTGTAGCTGAGATCCTGGAAAACTGGCAGAAACTGACAAAACATGTTCTAATGACAGAGCAAGTCACAGGTCTCAGGTCAGAGTCAAAATGGAGGGGACTTCACAAGAGCATTACCACCTGGATGCATGATTCATTGAAGGGCCATTGTGATGTTATGTCCATACCATTATTACCAAGACCTGTGTCAAGGTGCATTTTTTCCTGTTTTCTCCTAGAAATTTCATGGTTTCAGTTCTTACATTTAAGTTTTTAACCCATTGTGAGTTAATTTTTGTTAATGCCATAAGGTAGGGGTCAAATTTTCTATTTTACGTATCAATATCCAGTTTTTCCAGTACCTTTTACTGAAAAGACTGTCTTAAAGAAACAAACAAAAAAACTATAAAACTTAATGTATAGATATCTATATTATTTTTGCTGTTCTTTATTTTGTGTCCAAATTCTTCTGAAAATGAAATATAACAATAATATTTTGGATTCTTCACAAATATAATACCTTAAAAAAGCAAAAACAGAAAAAAAGAAAGAAACCAACTTAATGCAATCAAGCAGGACTACATTAAAATAAACTTGGTTTCTTCCTCTTTTACTATGCTTTACACTTGTAATTTTCTTTTGTGTTCAATTCTGCTTCCCCGAATGAAAATTTTAGAATCAGAAGCCAATGTTTACAGCTCTTTTTTGTGAACTTTTAGGAAGTTTTACAGAGCATATTAAGTTCTGAACTTTTTGGACAAATCAC
>NW_011888868.1:4383469-4391976 GCF_000151845.1 Pteropus vampyrus | reverse complement strand
TTTAGAATCAGAAGCCAATGTTTACAGCTCTTTTTTGTGAACTTTTAGGAAGTTTTACAGAGCATATTAAGTTCTGAACTTTTTGGACAAATCACCACTGCTGTTATTGTGCAGTTTTTTTATAAATAGAATTTACTAGCTCATAAAATTCCCTTGCAGTTATATTCATTAAGATTACAGATATGTACTTTGTTCAGTAAGGTTAATATTGAAGAATCTACTACTCAAACTGAACAACTAATTTACTCACAGAATTAGTGAACAAACTACTTTTTTTTATGATCATTAATTTTTTCTGGCTTTATTGAAATATAATAGACAATTAGTTGCTTGTATTTCTATTGTACAATTTCAATGAGGTTTTTTTTTTTTTCAATTATAGTTGGCATACAATAATATATTTGTTTCAGTTGTACAGCATAGTGATTAGATATCTATATAACTCACAAAGTGATCACCCTACTAAATCTAGTACCCGTCTTCCCCCTTGCCCTAGGAAGCTCATAGAGTCCTAAAAAAGATGAACTCAAAGAAACCCACAACAAGGTACATTATAATTAAAATGATGAAGGTTAAATACAAAGAGAAAGTCTTAGATGCAGCAAGAGAAAAGCAGTTAGTTATCTACAAGGAAGCTCCCTAAGACTGGCAGCTGAGTTCTCAAAAGAAACTATACAGGACAGAAGGGCTTGACACAAAGTATTCAACATGATGAAAATCCAGGCCCTACAACCAAGAATACTTTATCTAACAAAGCTATCATTTAGAGTCTAAGGACAGATAAAGAACTTCCTAGACAAAAATAAGCTAAAAGAATTTATCACCACCTAGCCAGTATTACAGGAAATGTTAGAGAGACTCTTTTAAAAAGAAAAAATATGTATTCAAAAAGAGGAATAAAGAATGGTAATAACTATATTCCTATCAATAAGTACCTCAAATGGAAAAGAATTAAGTGCTCCAACCAAAAGATAGAGTGGCTGAATGGATAAGAAAACAAGACCCCTACATATGTTACCTACAAGAGACTCACTTCAGATTAAAAGACATACACAGACTAAAAGGTAAGGGATGGAGAAAGATATTGCCTTGATGGACCTACAGGGTATTGAGCCGAATGAAATAAATCAGATAGAGAAAGACAAATATTGCATGATTTCATGTACATGTGGAATCTAAGAACAAAATAAATAACAAAAATGGAAATAAACTCATAGATACAGAGAATATTTTGAGGGCTACTAGATGGGAGGGGAATTGGGGAGACAGCAAAACTTTTTTAATGCAACCTTATCTAAATGGCTTTAGATTAGAACCATAATATGCCATGTGTTAAGTGTACTATTTCTCTTTATACTGCCAAGACATAGTAATATGCAAACTGCAAAGCAAGAGTGAGAAACTGGCTAAAGAAAATTAGATCTTTACATTTTTTAATTATATACTGTTAACCACTCCTTTAGGGTGTGGCCAAGACCTGCCATGAGAAGTAAGCAGTTTAGCATCTATCTCCTTACAAATAATGCATTGACATATCTGTTATGTGAGTTTTCTTTATGTTAGTCCATCTGGTACATGGTATGAGCACAATAAATGTAAACTAATTAAAAGAAAAAATGACTATTGGTGACTTTCTTACCCAGTATTATAAAAGCTACTTTATGATGGTATACAGGTCTAAATTAAACTCTTGTGCCCCTTTTACTTTCCACATTGATTAGTAGAAATACATGATCACATTAAATTTCTAATAATTTTGCATAATTGCTCTCAAGTTGCTTAAAGTTTTGTTTTGTGCAAAATTTCGAGAATCTTCTTTTCCTAATTTGGTTCCAATTTGCAAGTACACAAACATAAGAAAAGTAATATATGTTATAATAATTAGGTTTTCAGCTATTATTTTTTAAACTCAAGTTATTTAGGACACAAACAAGAAAAGATGCCTTATGAAGAAATAATTTTGTGTTCAAACATATTTTAGAAATCTCATGTAAAATAGTCCTATCTTGATAATATACAATAAACATAAATGTATAATAGACTGAGAAATCTAGGAAACCTGTTTAATTTTTTAAATCATAGTTTCTAAAATATATTTAAGCACAGAATGTTTTACGGTTACTGTGGATATTATTTTTTCTTATGATTTTAACATCCTATTATACATATTTTAGGAAGTATGATTCCATATATTTTTATAAACATAAATGCCCTCTCCAAATGTGTGCAATACATGAATATATATGATATGTTTAGTCATCTCAAAAATAGAAGTAATTTGTTTTAGCTTAAAATCTCTTTCCAATTTTTTAAATGTATTTTTATCTATAACTTCCTAGTAGCTTTAACCATTATATTTTAGCTGCAATATTTCAGGTTGAAATATCATAGTAGTATCAGAGAATTTTTGGTGCTGAACTACTTATTTTTATCAAAGTTTTCCTGTATAATTTTATTGTTCCAAGTAAAGACATAAAATGGTGTTTGTTGCTGTTTGCCATGTGTCTTCATTTACTGTAATTTGATACTCTTTATCAGCTTGCTCTACTTTAGCTATATAATTTTATAATCCATTGATCTACAATAAACATATTCCAAAATATATTGGTATGAAGTAATTAAATAGCATCATCTGTAAAAAATTATTTCTGGAATAAAAATATAGTGGTCTTATAATGTGAGGTTAAAAACATCCATATTTCTACTCAGTAAGGATATATCTCGACCTCAGGGTACAATTACAAAGTAAAACATCTCCCCAAGAGTAATGAAATAATTCCTCTACATCCAGATCTGCAGAGAATACAGCATTTAGAATTAAAGATGTAGAACTATATTACATAAAATTAGAAAGAGAAAACGGTTTCAAGTTCACATATATAAAACATAAATTTCTTCCATCAACTCCAAGATTATTTGAATCAATTCTCTTTGGCATGTTTGACTATACATAAAGTCTGTCAGTAAAGATTCCACCTTTGTTCTTCTTTGACAGAAGACATAGTGTTGAACAAACAAAGGAGTAAAATTAAAAACTAGAAAACAAACGTTGATGGGATAACATTAGAAATTTCCCCTGGTAAAGTATGTCTATGACTTCATTAATTCATTTTGAGTTTAAATTCATTATATATCAATGTTATCCAGTATCTGAAATGTATATACTTATATTTATACAGTGTGATTTGTTTATTCTTAATTGTTTTATCATCTGTCTTACAGTTCAAAGAAACAGAACCAATAAGATATTTATTATAAATAACTGATACACATGATTATGGAGGTTGTGAAGGCCCAAGAACTTCCATTGGCAAGCTGAGGACCTAGGAGAGCTAATGATGTAGCTCTAGTTTGAGTTCCAAAGTCCTGAGAACTAGGTGAATTGATGGTGAAAGTGCCAGTCTGAAACCTGGAACCTAGCAGGGTGGAGACCCAAGAAGAGCTGAAGTTTCAGTCTGAATCCAAAGGTCTGAAAAGATCAATATTTCAGTTAAATGAGACAGACAGAAAGTGTTCCCTCTACTATTCAAATATTAATCTCATCCATAAACACCTTCACAGTAACACACAGAATAATGTTTAACCAAGTATCTGAGCACCCTGTGGCCAATCAAGTGGGCATGTGAAATTAACCATAAGATCCCCTTTATAAAGTGTAGAAAAAAATAACTTTTCCACATTTTATTACAGACAGATAACAGGGTTCACCACTTCTGATTAGAAGGTAGGATTCTCTTGGCCAGAATGAATGATACTAGATAAGCAGTATCTTTGGAGAATGCCACTGATGTCATTCTATGAAACCAGGGATATTGAAAAGGTGAGTACAACAGGAGACAGAGGATTCCTTCTTTCTCTACTTAATATGCCTTTTTCTTAGAACAGAGCCTGCATACAGTGCTTATGAAAAGAGTAAATGAATAAATGTGTCAACTGTTAAGTGAATGAACAAATGGTTGTTAAATTAAATGAATAAATGTATGAAGTAAAAGTTATGATCATCGGCCACATATCTTTTCCTTCTTTATTATAATATTCCAGCTTTCCGTGTTTGTGCCGAGCTTATAAATTGGACTCAGTGGCTTAATTTACATTAATGGAATGGTGAATATTCATTCTTTCTCAATATTTTCATTGTAAATTTAGTGAAATTAAATATATTCTTGCACTTGATGCTGTTTTAATATTTAAGAATTTTTTAGTACAAGTAAATTATTCACTAGCTGATGTAGATTTTAAGTTGAAATGTTAGTCATTAATCATATTAAAAGTATAAACAGGTTATGGCTTTCTTCGCTGAAAATCCACTCCTTTGGAGTGTACTCTGTCTTTTATTTGTATCTTTCTACCTACCAAATTCTACAGGACTGCATCCTTCCTTAGTGTGGCCCATCTCTTTTTAAAATATATTTTCAATAAATTTTACTTTTTCTAAATCTAAAAAAAATATATACAAACAATATTCACAGGTGGCCTTATTTATTTAGAGTGTTAGTCTTCATTTTCTTCTTTTGAGTCTTGGTTTGATAAAATGATAGTCATTTGACAGGTTAAATAAATATTGACCACAATATAATATTTGAAGTAATTACCAAAAATTAGTCACTGATCTATTTTTTCTCAAAGGTCTATGAAGACTTTCCTAGCTGCTTGGTTCATATCAATTTTACTTTCTCTGAAAATTTATTTATTTAAAAAATGCTTATATTACTAATTTCATAGTTCATATTTCTAGCTCTGTACTGCTAACTATATTAATTTCCTGTTTTCATCTTGTTAAGAAAGAAAATCATTTTGTTTAAATTTCTTTTACATTTACAAGCACTGAGCAAGAGGTGGTTTATATATCATTAATCATATTATATAATAGCACCTAGAAGGCACCAAACTCTCTTTTAGACTCCATGGAGACTGTGGTGAAAATGGGAGTCTAAAACAAATTATTATAGTCTAGCACACTATCATTTCTCAACTCATTTGATTACAGTAATAGTAAATTTAGATTCTCAGTTAATGGTAAAGCTTCACACTACTAGACGTAAATATTGTATATGTTCCTTTGGGGGAGGGAAATCATTCCCACAGGAAAATAATAAATCACATTCCCTACTAGAAGCTTTTTCTAAAAATACAATCTTATCTCATTACATCTGAAGTGACAACTTGTCACATACTGCTAATCTGAGTCATATCTAAAGAGGAAAATGTTAATATTGTGACAATTAGCATAGAGGCTACATATAGTCAAATGTGAAGGCCAAGGGTCTCAAAACCCAGGTAAGGAAAGATGACTTGCTGCCTTGACATCACTGGAGAGAAGGAAGTAAAATTGTAGATAATAAATTCAGCATTTAGATGGGGGAAGGGACATCTTTTTGAGTCGATAATATTTAAATGGAAGAGGTCTAAGTTTCTGTCATTGGTATTCTTCCACTCAAGTCAGGCTCCACATGGTGGAAATTTGGCAGCATTGGAATCTAGGAGACTTGGGCAACTAATGATAAGTAACATAAGGATAAACCCTAAAGTTGACATTAGCAGTGACATAGTCATGACTCTGAGGTAGGAAATAGCAAATGCAGTGTCACAAACTAGGGAGTAAACGAAAGACAGTAGCTATTTCCAAACAGTACACAAGGTATACTTTAATTTTGCCCATATAAACACTTTCCAAATTACTTTGGGTGCTCCATCTTTTTTTTTTTTTCTTCTTATCTATGAATAGAATAACTTATCTTAAGAATGTAGGAGAGTCTTTTGAAAACTCTAAGAAAAGAGTCCACAACCACAAAGGATTTCCTAAATTCAAGAAGCTTCCTTCACTTAATGTAAATTTTTTTTTTTGTAACATACATAACACAAACTGACCATTTTAACTACTTAAAAATAAACAGTCTAGTGAAATTAACTACACTACATTCACATTGTTGTTCAACCATCATTACCATCTATCTCCACAATAATTTTATCTTCCCAAATTGAAACTCTGTAGCTATTGAATAACTTCCTATTTCATCTTGTATCCAGATACCTTTCTACATTATATTTCTGGATTTGACTATGCTAGGTATCTCATCTGAGTGATATCATACAGTATTTGTTCTTTTGTGACTGGTTTATTTCCCTAACATTCATATACTGTTGCTCAGAATGTAAATTGGTATGGACATTATGGAAAATAATATAAAAATTTCCTAAACAATTAAGAATACAACTACCATATAATCCAGAAATTCCTTTTGTAGGTATTTAGCCCAAAAATACAACAATTCATAAAGGTATCTCTATGTTCATGTAGCATTATTTACAATAACCAAGACATGAAAACGACCTAAGTGTCCTTCAATAGATGAATGGGTAAAAAAGATGTGGTTTATATATACAATGGAATATTACTCAGCCACAAAAAAAATGAAATATTGTCATTTGCAATAACATGAATGGATCTTGAGGGTATTATACTAAGTGAAATAAATAAGATAAAAAAGTACATAAACCATGTGATTCCACTCACATGTGAAATATAAAGCAAACAAACAAAAAATAACAAATGAAGGAAAGCAAAAACAAACTCGTAGACACTGACAAAAGAATGGTAGTATCAGAGAGGAAGCGAGATGGAGGGTGAATTAGGTAAAGTGTTCAAATAATGGTAATGGAAAAAAATTAGACTTTTGGTGTTGAGCATGCAATAGAGTATACAGATATTAAATTATGTGGCATATCTAAAAATTATGTATTATTAACCAATGTTACCTCAATAAATTAATTTAAAAATATCACAGTATGACAGTTCCTCAAATTGTTTTAAAAAATTACCAGATGATTCAAAAATGTAATTTATCAAAAAAAATTGGAAACTGAAACTCAAATAGATATTTGTTTATTCATATTTATAATGGCATTATTTACTAGAGCCAACATGTGTAAGCAACCCAAATGTTATATATATATATATATATATATATATATATATATATATATATGAATAACTTTTGTTATATATATGTGTATATATATATAACATTTGTTATATATATGTTTATATATAAATAAATGTATATAAACACTTAGGTTCCCCATCACTGCTCCACGTTGACTCTTGCTTCAGCCTTTGAATTAGCAAAATAGCCTATATCCTCAGCCTCTTCAATGGCATCTTTGTCTCACCCTCTTTTTATTCTTTTCCTAATGAATTTTATGATAGCTTCATGGTGTTGTTAATCTCCTTTTTTGGTGAAAGATTAAAAGACTTGTAGACCATGCATCCTTTTTTTACTTTATAACCACATGCTAATTTTGAAGAAAAATAGACTGCTTTTTTTGAGTCGCTTTTCTTTTATTCACCTTGGTATAGCTTTTGTTTTATTTTATTTTTTCTTCAAAACTACAATCTGGTAAATTATTAGAAAATTATAATACAGAATTTTTTTTAAAAAAGCCTCCAGAATCAAAGTCTAGAATTGAAGTTGTAAGCAAACTTAAGCCTATCATTTTAGAGAGAAAAGTACTAATTGAATATTTTATATCTTTGTGTGTTCACCTAAAAGAGTGTCTTTAATTTGGGGCATATTTTGTATATATTTAGTTGTTATATATATATCACATTAGAATGCTGCATACAGAATAGTAAATATAAGTTGCACACTGTTTCTCCCTCAAGATTTATAATTGCATGTTTTATTTGTAATGTATATTAAATATAAAACCCTCAGTAAAATACTAATTGCAAATTGCTTCTCAATTTGCTAAATCTACATAAAGGTTTAACTGAGCAAATAAAAACAATCTCTTCCTCTCTAAATAGTAAATGATGTAATTAAATAAAATTAACAAGCCAGCATGAAAATTGTAAAATTAAATATCTATCTTGATAAGATTTTAAATAATGTTTAGTGTAATATGTTCACTTTGTAATGTACTTACTTTGTTTATTGTTTTCTGTGTGTTTCATATAAATATTTCATCACTTTGTTAGTTAATTATAGTTTGCTAAGTGATTTCTATACACATGTATTAATTAATTCCCTGTGAGCAGAAACATTGTGCTTATTATTAAATATTGCTGAGGCATTCTCTACTGTATGGTATTGTCTACATCTTGAAAAATATATCTGTATAAAAAATGAAGATAATTAATCCCATATTTACAGACCCATGCGTGACCTAGTTTTAATACGGCAGTCCATACCAAGTTCTGTGGTCTACTAGCTGGTGTTCTTGAAAGTGAGCATGTTGTAGTTCAACGAATCTGCAAAATTGTAAAGGGGGAGTGATATTTTGGTCTCTGTTAGCCAGATAGTCTTTGTCACAGGTAATTCTGCCATTGTCACATGAAAGCAGCCACATTGAAGAGGAATTTTCATTCAAAAGGCTAATCAGCTCTCTGTTCTGCTTCTGTAAATATGCTTGTGGCATGGACTACACTTGAAATTGACTAAAGACTCACCCTCCCTTTTTGTTTGATCTGTCTAAAGTACAAATGTAACTGTTTGTACACCCTAGCA
>NW_011888868.1:4379628-4381750 GCF_000151845.1 Pteropus vampyrus | reverse complement strand
GAAATTAACCCTTTATTGGATGTATACATTGGTGAATATCTTCTCCCACTAAGTTTGTTGTTAACTTTTTCAACTATTAAAAAAAAAAGTCTTCCGTCAAATATACATTAGATTTGTTTATTTATTTTTCTTTTTTTAATTTAAATATATAAATATAGTTGGTATACAACCTTAAATTGATTATAGGAATTTCAGGTATACAATATAATGGTTCTAGTAATCATCTGTCATCGTGTGAACCTGTTTTATTATTGACTATATTTTCCTTTCTCTTCTCACTCATCTCTCTATCTGCTCCCTGCTAGTAGCTCTCCCTTCGATCTCTTTCTATGAGTCTATTTTTGTTTTGGTTTAGATTCCACATGTATGTGAAATAATATGGTGTTTGTCTTTCTCTGCTGGACTTATTTTACTTACCATTAGTTTCCTCTAGATCCAACCATGTTGTTACAAATGGAAAGTTTTCATAATTTTTATTGTTGTATAATATTCTATTGTGTGTGTGTATGTTTATATCACATCTTCTGTATCCATTCATCTGTCAATTGGCATCTAGGTAGCTTCATATATTGCAGTCATAAATAACACTGCAATGAACATAGATATGTATATATTTTTTCTAATTAGTATTTTTGTTTCCTGGAAAAATATCTAGAGTAAAGTTGTTGGATTATATGGTATACCCATTTTTATTTTTGAAGGAACTATATATTGTTTTTCAGAAGGTTTGCACCAATTTTCAGTCCCACCAACAGTGCACAAGGATTCTCTTTTCTTCACATCTTCATTAACATATGCTGTTGTTGACTTTTTGATAACAGCCACCTGACTGGGTTAAGGGAGTATCTCATTGTGTGAGCGTGTGTGTGTGTGTGTGTGTGTGTGTGTGTGTGTGTGTGTGTGTGTGCTGCATTCCCTGATGATCAGTGATGTTGAGCATATTTTCATATGTCTGCTGTCTATCTGTATGTCTTCTTTGGAGAAATGTCTTTTCATGTCCTCTGCCCATTTTTCAATTGGACTGTTTATTTATTTATTTATTTTTGTTATTGAGTTATATCAATTTCTTATATGAATTTCTTAGTATGAATTCCTTTAGATGCTAACTCCTTATTGGATATATCATTTGAAAATATATTATTTGTTTCAGTGGGTTACCTTTTCATTTTTTTAAGGTTTCCTTCACTGTACAGCAACTATTAAATGTTTTGGTGGATTCTTTAGGATTTTCTGTATATGGTATCATTTCATCCGTGAATAGTGACAGTTCTTATTTTCATATTTGGATGACTTTTATTTCTTTTTCTTATCTGATTGCTGTGGCTAGGATTTCTAGTACTGTGTTAAATAATACTGATGACAGTGAGTATTCTTGTTTCTGATCTAAAAGGAAAAGGTTTCAGTTTTTTACCATTGTGTATGTTAGCTGTGCACTTGTCATATATAGCTTCATCAAGTTGAGGTAAGTTTCTTCTATAGTCACTTTGTTAAGAGTTTTTATTATAAATGAATGTTGAATTTTGTCAAATAGTTTTTACATTACAGGCAAAAAAAAAACGAAAAAAGAAAACAAAATAACAAAAACAAAACAAAAAATGGGAAAAAATATGTAGAGATCAAACAACATTTTTTTAAGCAAACTATAGATCAAAGAGGAAATCAAAGATAAAATCAAAACTACCTTTAGACAAATGAAAATGAAAATACAGTCCTACAAAATTTATGAGATGCAGCAAAAGCAGTTATAAGAGGAAAGTTTATAGCTATAAAGGCCTCTCCCAAAAAGCAGGAAAAATTACAAATAAGCAATCTAAATTTATACCTAAAGAAACTAGAAAAAGAGAAGCAAAAAAAAAAAGAAAGAAACAAAAAGAAAAAAAGTGATAAATATCAGAGTGGAAATAAATGAAATAGAAAATGAAAAAGAATCACAGGAACTAAGAGCTACTTCTTTGAGAGAATAAATAAAATTGACAAACCTCTAGCTAGACTTATAAATCATAAAAGAGAACACAAGTAAATAAAATCAGAAATGAAAGAGGAGCATTTACAACTGACACCACAAAAATCCAAAAAATCATTAAAGAATACTATGAACAATTATGTGCCAACAAATTTGACA
>NW_011888868.1:4376047-4378483 GCF_000151845.1 Pteropus vampyrus | reverse complement strand
GCATCCTGCAAAATCATTATACTAGAGACTACAAAAATTCTCCAGTCAGTTTTAATTGTGAGGGGTTCAGATCCACCTCTGAGACTTTCTTCCTAACTGAAAAAAAGAGTTTAAAAATACACATTTCTTACAAAAGCATAATTCAGGAATAGGGTATGTTAGAGAAGGTGGGGAAGGAAAAGTGGTGGACCATGGTAAATACAGTATAGATCTATGAGTCAGATTGTCTTCTGCCTTATCTCCTACTTATGCTTTTCAACCCAATACTCATGGAAGAAAATAATGATTTCTCCTACACCTCTATAAAATAAAATTAAAAAAAATAGCATAAGTTAAAGTCTTTCATAGCATATTTGTCAAATGTAGTAGAAATGATAGTGAATATTTCTATTTTTAAATAACTGAAACCATGAAAAAATCAACATGATCTGAAAAGCAAGCCAACAGGAGCTATATTTGCAGACATCATATTCCAGGGATCATTAGGAGCATAATACCTAGTTAAAGAAATCTAGTAATAAAATAGCAGCCATCACTGATTACCTTACAAATAAAGGATTCTCTTCTGAGGATTTCCAGCACTATTTAAATAATTTCAGAAGTCTATGGTTCTCTCAGTTCTGAATAAGTCAGTTTTTATTGGAAGCTAATTTTTGACACCAATAAACAGGTAAACATGAATTATAGACATGAAATTGTGAATGGTTAGGCCAATATATTACAGAAGATAAACTCAAAATCTAGAGGAATAATGTTATTTTTCCAACTTTGCAAAAATAGACTAAAACCTGAGGTAAAAAAAAAAAAAATTGACAAGTTTTATTCAGCCTTCTTTCAAATCTCAATATATTGGTTTTCAAGATGTTTTCTTCTTTCATTTATTCTAACATGATTTTACTACTGATACATTTTTTTCACAGTTATATTTTAGTGATGAGGGCAAAAAACAAAATATCCACCTCTCTCGCTCTCTCTCTTTCCATATATATATATATCACGCATTTATCAAAATAATATATTGAATAATAGTTTATATTACTTTTTTAATTAAGTTAATTGGGGTAACATTGGCTAATACAATTATATAATTTTCAGGTGTACTTTACAATTTGACATCTGTATATTCCATTGTGTGATTACCACCCAAAGTCCAGTGTCCTTCAGCTACCATATATTTGATCACCTTTATCCACTTCAGCCTCCCTTATATCCTCCTATATTTGACCCCCTTTATGCCGTCTACCACTTTTCTCCTATCCCAATGCCCACCTTCTGGTAACCACTAGTCCATTGTTCATGTCTCTGAGTCTCTGTTTGTCCTGTTCTTTTGTTGCTTTTAGGTTTATATCTCACATGTAATTGATATCATGTGATCTTCAATTTTTTCAGTCTGACTTATTTCGCTTAGCACGATAATCTCGAGATCCATACGGGTTGTTGCAAATGGCAGTATTTCATTTCTTCTTATGGCTGAGTAATATTTCATTATATATATATACCACAGCTTCTTTAGCCTATCATCTATCGTAGGACACTTCGGTTGCTTCCATAGTGTCCTGACCATTGTGAATAATGCTGATATGAACACCGGTGTGCAAATATCTTTTCTGATATGAGTTTTCAAATCTTTGGAGTAAATACCCAGTAGTGGGATTGCTGGATCTTATGGTAGATCAATTCTTAGTTTTTTGAGGAACCTCCATAATGTTTCCATAATGGCTATACCAATTTGCAGTCCCACCAGCAGTGTATGAGCGTTCCTTTTTTTCTGCATTCTCTTGAACACTTATTATTTCTTGTCCTGTTGATTATAGCTATTCTAACAGATGTGAGATTGTATCTCATTGTGGTTTTGATTTGCATTTCCCTAAAAACTAGCGATGTTGAGCAGTTTTTCATATGTTTGTAGGCCATTTTTATGTCCTCTAGGAAGAAGCTTCTGTTCAGGTCCTCTGCTCATTTTTTGATTGGATCATTTGTTGTTGTTGTTGTTGTTGTTGAGTCATATGAGTTTTTTGTATATTTTGGATATTAGGCCCTTATCAGAGACATCGTTTGAAAATATATTTTCCCATTGAGATAGTTGTCTCTTTATCTTGTTGATGATGTCTTTTGCTGAGTAGAAGCTTTTTAGTTTAATGTAGTCCCATTTGTTTATTTTTGCTTTTACTTCCCTTGCATTTGAGGTCAAATTCATAAAATCTTCTTTAAGTCTAAGGTCCTTGAGTTTCGTTCTTATGTTTTCTTTTATGCATTTTATTGTTTGAGGTCTTATATTCAGGTCCTCAATCCATTTTCTGATAATTTTGGTGTGTGGTGACAGACAACAGTCTAGTTTCACTCTTTTGTGGATGGCCTTCCAATTTTCCCAACATTATTTATTGAAGAGACTTTCCTTTCGCCACGATATGTTTTTGGCTTTTTGGTCAAAAATTA
>NW_011888868.1:4375486-4375997 GCF_000151845.1 Pteropus vampyrus | reverse complement strand
TCTTTTGTGGATGGCCTTCCAATTTTCCCAACATTATTTATTGAAGAGACTTTCCTTTCGCCACGATATGTTTTTGGCTTTTTGGTCAAAAATTATTTGCCAATATAAATATGGGTTTATTTCTAGACTCTCAATTCTGTTCCACTGTTCTGTGTGTCTGTTTTTCTGCCAATACCATGCCATTTTTGTTACTGTTGCTTTGTAGTATATTTTGAAGTCAGGCAGAGTGATGACTCCGGTCTCATTTTTTTTTTTTTTTTTCAGGATGGCTTTGGCAATTCGGGGTCTTTTGTGCTTCCATACAAATCTGATAATTTTTTTGTTCTATTTCTTTAAACAATACTGCTGAGATTTTGTTGGGGATTGCATTAAATCTGTATAATGCTTTAGGTAATATGATCATTTTAATTATGTTTATTCTTCCAATCTAAGAACATGGAATAAATTTCCATTTTATATCTTCTTCGATTATTTTCATACGATCTTATAGTTTTCATCATATAGGGCCTTC
>NW_011888868.1:4374819-4375436 GCF_000151845.1 Pteropus vampyrus | reverse complement strand
ATTCTTCCAATCTAAGAACATGGAATAAATTTCCATTTTATATCTTCTTCGATTATTTTCATACGATCTTATAGTTTTCATCATATAGGGCCTTCACATGTTTGGTTAAATTTATTACTAAGTATTTTATTCTTTTTGTTGCAATTGCAAAAGGAATTATTTTTTCCAGTTATTTTTCTGATGCTTCATTATTAGAGTATAGGAACACTATGGATTTTTGAACATTGATTTTGTATCCAGAAACTTTACTGTATTTGCTTATTGTTTCTAGTATGGTTCTTGTGGTGTCTTTAGTGTTTTCTATACAGAGAATCATGTCATCTGCAAATAGTGACAGTTTGACTTCTTTTCCGGTTTGGATGTCTTTTATATCTTTTTCTTGCCTGATTGCAATCTCTAAGACCTCCAATGTTATATCGAATAACAGTGGCAATAGTGGGCAGCCTTGTCTTGTTCCTGTTCTTAGAGAAAAGGTTTTGTTTTATCACCATTAAGAGTAATGTTTGTCATATATGGCCTTTATTATGCAAAGATACTTTCCTTGTATACCAATTTTGTTAAATGTTTTGATCATAAATGGATGCTGTATCTTGTCAAAGGCTTTTTCTGTATCTATT
>NW_011888868.1:4372796-4374769 GCF_000151845.1 Pteropus vampyrus | reverse complement strand
AACAGTGGCAATAGTGGGCAGCCTTGTCTTGTTCCTGTTCTTAGAGAAAAGGTTTTGTTTTATCACCATTAAGAGTAATGTTTGTCATATATGGCCTTTATTATGCAAAGATACTTTCCTTGTATACCAATTTTGTTAAATGTTTTGATCATAAATGGATGCTGTATCTTGTCAAAGGCTTTTTCTGTATCTATTAATATGATCATATGATTCTTATTTTTAACTTATTTATGTGGTGTTATCACATTAATCGATTTGCATATGTTGAACCATTGCTGTGCCCCCGGGATGAAGCCCACTTGGTTGTGTTTTGTAATCTTTTTATATTCTGTTTGCTACTATCTTATCTAGGATTTTTGTATCTGTGTTAATAAGAGATATTGGTCTGCAGTTTTCCTTTTTTGTGTTATTTTTACCAGGTTTTGGTATCAGAGTAATACTGGCCTCATAAAATGAGTTATATTGCCTCCTCTCTGATTTTTTGGAACATTTTGAAGAGAATAGGTATTAAATCTTCTTTGAATATTTGGTAGAATTCACTGGTGACACCATCTGCTCCTGGACTTTTACTTTTTGGTAGTTTTTTGATGATTGTTTCAATTTCTCTTCTGCCGATCAGTCTATTTAGATTTTCCAGTTCTCGATTCAGTCTAGGAAGTTTTTATCTTTCTAAGGTCCATTTCTTCTAGATTATTAAATTTGGTGTTGTCTACTTTTTCATAGTATTCTTATATGATCCTTTGTATTTCTGTGGTGTCTGTCATAATTTCTCCTCTTTCTTTCCTGATTTTGATTATTTGTGTCCTTTCTCTCTCTCTCTCTCTCTTTTTTATGAGCCTAGCCACGGGTTTGTCAACTTTATTAACCTTCTCAAAGAACCAGGTCTTTGTTGCATTTGTTTTTCCTATTGTTTTGTTTGTTTGTTTGTTTTCAATTTCATTTAATTCTTGCCTCATTTATTGACTCCTCCTTCCATGAACAAATTCTGGGTAGCATGTGAAGCTGTTTGATAGCATTATGACCATGATAGAACTTTTTTCAAAGTTGGAGTAGATCCTCTCAAACTATGTCCCAGTTTTATAAACTAAGTTGAAGTAATATTCTAAATCCTTTATTGTCATTTCAACACTTTTTATAACATCTTCACCAGGAGTAGATTCCATCTGAAGAAACTACTTTCTTTGATCATCTATAAAAAATATCTCCTTATCCATTAAAGTTTTATCATGAGATTTCAGGAAATGACATCTGAAAAGTATATAATTTAGAAAAAAAGAAAGACACTTGTTCTTATTTTCAAATGACATGATTACTTACACTGAAAATCCCAATTAATATAAAAAAAAAAAATCCAAGAACTAATTCATGAGTTTGTTAAGGTATCAGGATACAGGATATAGGATAAACACACAAAATTATGTAAAATCATTCCAATTTCTATGTACTAAAAATAAACATGTAGAAACAAACATTAATAACACAATACCATTTATAATTGCACAAAAAAGCAATGCTTAGGTGTACAATTAAGCAAGAAAAACTGAATTTGCTTACTAAATATAACAAAATGCTGATTAAAAAAACCAAAAGAAATCTAAGTAAATAAAAAAGCATACTAGATACATAGACTAGAAGATTCTACATAGTAAAGATATGAATTTAGTACAAAGTGATGTATATATTTAAAACCATTCTTAATAAAATCACAGCAAATCGTTTTGTAGATATAGGCAGGTTTTTCCAAAAATTATGTAGAAAAGAATAGCTTCTAGAAAAGTTAAAACAATCTTAAAATAAAAGAATGTTTGGAAGAATCACACTACCCAATATCAAAAATTAATATACAGCTATAATAATCAAGATATTATTGTATTGGAGGAAGAAGAGTTACACAGATCAATTAAACAAAATAAAGGACCTGGAAATAGTGTCATATACATCTGCTCAACTAACATTTGACAGTTTAATGCCGC
>NW_011888868.1:4372499-4372746 GCF_000151845.1 Pteropus vampyrus | reverse complement strand
GACCTCATTCATCAATTAGGGTCCTCTTTATGTTTATAAAAAGTATTCTTGCAAAAGTTCAGAAAACAAAAGACGTGAACATTTTTATAATATCAATAGGCCTGATTGCATTAATATGCATGACCATAAGACATCCTGTGGTCATAGAAGAAGATACAGTATTCTTACCTTCCTTTCTTTGGTGTTTCTGTTTCCCATATGTGAGAGATATAATACCTTTTTCACAAATATTATATATAATATAAAA
>NW_011888868.1:4364963-4366579 GCF_000151845.1 Pteropus vampyrus | reverse complement strand
AAAAAAAATAGGCTTTCAGCAAAAGGTGCTTTTGGAAATCCAAACCAAACCCCAAATGGCTTGCGAATTAAACTGTAAAATATAAAACTACAATACTTTTAGCAAAAAAAAAAAAAAAAGGAGGAATTTTTTAGGAGCAAAGGCTAGGCAAAGAATTCTTAGACCTGATATCAAAAGCATGATCCATACAAGGAAATATTAACAAATTGAAACTTATCAAAATTAAACAACAAATTCTTTCATCTTATAAATGCTCACATGAAGAGTCTGAAAGCCAACTACAGATTGGAAGAAAATATTTTCAAGTTACATTTCCAACAAAGGACTAATATCTAGAATATACTAAAAACTCTTGAAACTCAACAGTAGTAAAACAATTTAATCAGAAAGTGGGCAAAATATAAACACTTTTCACTGAAGAGGATATATTAATGGCAAATAAGCACATGAGATGTTTAATTAGACATCAAGGAACTGCAAACTGAAACCACAATGAGATATGACTGCACACCTACTATCGAAATTGCTAAAGAAAAAATATGGTGACCACCAAATGCTGGCGAGGATGCCTAAACACTAGATCATTCATAGAATGTTAATGGAAATGTAAAATGGTGAAATCACTCTGGAAAACAGTATAGCTGTTTCTCCTACAGCTACATGTAATCACTATAAAATCCAGAAAGTATATTTTAGTGCATTTATTCCAGAGAAATGAAAATTCATTTTCATACAAAATAATTGCACCTGAATGTTTATGGAAGTTATGTCCATAATAGCCCCAAGTGGAAATAACTCCGTTGTCCTCCAATGAATAAATAGTGTAGTACATCCATAAAAATGGAATATTAATGGTAAGGAGCAACAATTTATACACGTCAACTTAGATGAATCTCGAGGTAATTAAGCTGTTTTTAAAGACAATTCTAAAAGGTTACATATTATATGATTCTATTCTTATAATGTTTGAAAAGAAAAAAAAGAACAGATCAGTGAGCTTCAGGGGTAAGGGAAAGCAGATGGGGTAGATATAAAAGAGCAACATTTGTGAGAAAACTGTTCTATATATTAATTGTGCTATACTATAAAGCTACAGACATAAAAATCTAGAAAATTAAATACACACACATGCATGCAATAAGTTCAAGTAAAAGCGGGAAATCTGAATAAAGTAGATGAATTTGCCAGTATTAGTATCCTGGTTGTGATATTGTACATTGTGATACTGTGTTTTATATAAAGTTACCTTCACGGGAAGCTCATTAAAGGGTACACAGGAACGCTCTGCATTATTTATTACAACTGCATGGAAATCTCACTAAAAAATTAAGTTAAAGAAAGTGTATGTTCCTAAAAAAAGAATACCACTGTACTTGATGTCTGAGAGATTTAGAACTAATAACAACTTCAAATATTATGGATAAAAAGAAAAAAAATATATACTGCAGCAAAAAATGTTTGTGTGGCCACTATTTAAAAACATGATTAGAAAATCCCTACTAAAATTCATATATCTCATCACTCAAATAAATAATAATAATGATTGCTTATAGTGGGTCAGACATTGTCTTATTTTTCCTCACAGCATTAAATTGGAGTAGGCTCTATTATAATCT
>NW_011888868.1:4358447-4360663 GCF_000151845.1 Pteropus vampyrus | reverse complement strand
TTTTCCTATTAGTGATGTTGAACATTTTTTCATATAACTGTTAACTATATAGATGTCTTCTTTGGAAAAATATCTATTCAGTTTTCTACCCATTTCTAATTAGTTTTTTTTTTTGTAGTTGTTAATGACTAATGTATTTTATATATTTTGAATATCAGCCCCTTATCTGATATATCATTTGCACTATTCCAATAAAGTATTTTATTTTGTTGTCTTCTTTGTTGTGCAGAAGCTTTTTAGTTTGACGTAGTTTCACTTGATAATATTTTTGTTTATTGCTTGTGTTTTTTGGTGTCATATGTAGAAAATTGTTGCTAAGACCAAACTCAGGGGGCTTTGTGCCTATGTTTTCTTTTAGGAGATTCAAGGTTTTAGGTCATATGTTTAAGTCATTAATCCATTTGGAATTAATTCTAGTAGAAGGTATAAGATAGAGTTCTAATTTCATTTTCAGCATGTGGTTATCTAGTTTGCCCAATCCCAATTGCTGAAAGGACTATTCTTTTCCCATTAAGTATTCTTGGCACCCATCTCAAATATTATCTGAACATAAATGTGAGAGTTCGATTCCTCTCTCTCCATTTCGTTTGTTTGGCTTCTGTGTCATTTTATGCCAGTAGCATACTGTTTTAATTACTACAGGTTTGTAGTATAATTTGAAATCAGAAAATGTGATACCTCCAGCTTCATTCTTCTTTCTCAAGTTTGCTTTGGCTACATAGGGTCTTTTGTAGCTCCATACACATTTTAGGATTGCCTTTCTTATGTTTTTGAAAAATGTCATAGGAATTCTGATAGAGTTTGTATTGAATCTATATGTGGCTTTGGATAGTATGAACATTTTCACACTATTAATCCTTCTGATCCTTGAACACAGAATTTTTTTTTGTTTGTCTTCTTCAATTTCTTTCATCAAATTCTTATAATTTTTATTGTATAGACCCCTCATTGGTTAACTGCCTTCCTAAGTATTTTATTGTTTTGGAAGCTATTGGGATTGCTTCCTTCATTTCTTTTTAAGTCTGATTTATCTTGTCTTTCTCTTTCTGATTTATCTTGCTCACCATAATTTCTTAGCGGTTCATCCATGATGACACAAATGGCAGGATTTTCTTCCTTCTGTTAATTGAATATTTCATTATGTATATATGCGTGTGTGTGTGTGTACCACATTTTCTTTAGCCATTTTTTTCTGATTTCGATGCCTTTAATTTTTTTATCTTGCCTGATTGCACTGTTATTCAATAACAGTGGTGAGTATGAGCACTCTTATTCTTTTTTGTTTTGAAAGTTTTTACCATGAATGTATGTAGGATTTGTCAGATGGATTTTTAGCATTATTGAGATGATCAAATGATATTTATCTTCATTCTGTTAAGGAATCTTGGAGTAAATCCCACTTGATCAGGGTGTAGATCTTTTTGATGTATCATCGAATTCAGTTTGCTCATATTTTGCTGAGAATTATTGCATCTATGATTATCAGAGGTATTGGCCTTCAATTTTGTTTTCTTGTCATGTCTTGTCTGATATTAGTATCAGAGTAATAATGCACCTGTAAAATAAGTTTGGTAGTGTTGCTCCTTTTCTCTTATTTGGAAGAGTTAGAGAGAAATTGTTATTAATTTCTTTAGAAATATTTGATAGAATTCTTCAGTAAAGGCATATGATCCTGGACTTTTTTTCTTTTTTAATGAGACGTTTCGATTACAATCTTCATATTAATAATTGGTCTGTTAAAATTTTCTTTCTTTATGCTTCAGTCTCGGTAGGTTCTATTATTTCTAGAATTATATCCATTTCTTATAAGTTTCCAATTTGTTGGCATATGATTGCTCATACTTGTTTATGTTCCTTTGTGTTTCTGTGATATCTCCTCCATATCTAAATTTTATTTGTGATCTCTTTTTTTGGGGGAGAGTCTAGCTAAAATTTTGTCTATTTTACATTTTAAAAACTCTAGCTTTTAGTTTTATTAATCTTTTCTACTGCCTTTTTAATCTTTATTTCATTTGTTTCTGTTCTGATCTTGTAATTTCCTATCTTCTACATTTGGACTTACCTTATTCTTTTTTGTGTGGTTCCTTGAGGTGTAGAGTTAGATTGTTTATCTTATATCTTTCTCTCTCCTTTTCCTTATTGTAGGGAATTATTGCTGTGAATTTCCTTAGAACTTGTTTTGCTGCACCTTTAAGTTTTGGTATGTTGTGTGTTTC
>NW_011888868.1:4357221-4358397 GCF_000151845.1 Pteropus vampyrus | reverse complement strand
TTTTTTTTTTTTTTTTTATGGAAATGGTACTGTAGTGAGGCTACTGATATTAGACAAAATCTCACAAATGTGTATGTAAGTGTATGTGTGTGTGCATGAATAAAAAGATGATGATGATAGATAATAGATAAGTAGATAGATAGATGATAGATAAATGATAGACAGACAGAAGTTTAGTTATATACGTAGCTGTAGATGTAGATTTCTAACTGTGATAGAGGCTGTGGATAACAAAGTATATTACAGTATCGGAGTTTATATTAAGGAGAATTGATCTGGTCAAGCGAGACTGAACCTGCCAATGTGTGATGCTCACACACTTCTGTCTTGGTCATAACCATTCTATCATTCTGCATTTTCCCCTCATCCTACTCACCCACCCATTAAATAAAAACAAAACAAAACAAAAAAAACCTACTATATTGGCCCATATGGTTTAGAAGTTTAAGGCTAACTTTAATTATTTTATGACATACTTAAATTAGGCATACAGAGTACTAATAATGGAAACTTAATAAAGAGAACCTTTTTTGTATCACTTTTTTTTCTGTTCTCTTTTGTATGAATTTATGTATGTTTGAATGTATTTATTTTTGAGCTACCAGTAACATTAAATATTGTATGTTTCAGTTATAAAATGTATTAATTTGAAACATTTATATACTGCAAAATGATTACCACTGTAACACTAGCTAACACCTCTATAATATAAAATAATTATATTTCTTTTATTGTAATAACATTAAAGATATAATCTCAGTAATTTTGAATATGTAATACAGTACAGTTGACTATAATCATAATGTTATGCATTAGGTCTCCATAACTTCCTGATTTCTAAGTATACATTTATACCTTTTGATCAATGTCTTCCCAATTTCCTCACCTCAGCCACTGGTAACCACCATTCTGTTTTCTGTTTGCTCATATTTGTCTTTTTTTAGATTCCACATATAAATGATATCATACAGTTTTTGTCTTTCTCTGTCTGATTTATTTTGCTTACCATAATTTCTTCAGGGTCCATACATGTTGTCACAAATAGCATGGCATGATTTTCTTACTTCTAATGGTTGAATATTTATATATGTGTGTGTGTGTGTATGTGTGTGTGTATGTATGCATGCATGCATGTATGTATGTATGTATAGCCATTCATCTGTTGACAGATACTTA
>NW_011888868.1:4352852-4355106 GCF_000151845.1 Pteropus vampyrus | reverse complement strand
TCTTGGAGTAAATCCCACTTGATCAGGGTGTAGATCTTTTTGATGTATCATCGAATTCAGTTTGCTCATATTTTGCTGAGAATTATTGCATCTATGATTATCAGAGGTATTGGCCTTCAATTTTGTTTTCTTGTCATGTCTTGTCTGATATTAGTATCAGAGTAATAATGCACCTGTAAAATAAGTTTGGTAGTGTTGCTCCTTTTCTCTTATTTGGAAGAGTTAGAGAGAAATTGTTATTAATTTCTTTAGAAATATTTGATAGAATTCTTCAGTAAAGCCATATGATCCTGGACTTTTTTTCTTTTTTAATGAGACGTTTCGATTACAATCTTCATATTAATAATTGGTCTGTTAAAATTTTCTTTCTTTATGCTTCAGTCTCGGTAGGTTCTATTATTTCTAGAATTATATCCATTTCTTATAAGTTTCCAATTTGTTGGCATATGATTGCTCATACTTGTTTATGTTCCTTTGTGTTTCTGTGTTATCTCCTCCATATCTAAATTTTATTTGTGATCTCTTTTTTTGGGGAGAGTCTAGCTAAAATTTTGTCTATTTTACATTTTAAAAACTCTAGCTTTTAGTTTTATTAATCTTTTCTACTGCCTTTTTAATCTTTATTTCATTTGTTTCTGTTCTGATCTTGTAATTTCCTATCTTCTACATTTGGACTTACCTTATTCTTTTTTGTGTGGTTCCTTGAGGTGTAGAGTTAGATTGTTTATCTTATATCTTTCTCTCTCCTTTTCCTTATTGTAGGGAATTATTGCTGTGAATTTCCTTAGAACTTGTTTTGCTGCACCTTTAAGTTTTGGTATGTTGTGTGTTTCCATTTTCATTTATATATTAAATGTATATTTAAATTTCTCTTTTGATTACTTTTTTGACCCATTGGTTTTTCACTTTCATGTTGTTTCTGAAGAATAACTTTGCCTGCTAGAGTCTTGTTAACTGGTATTTTTTTTTTCAGTGCTTTAAATGTATTATCTTACTGTCTCCTGGCCTGTAAAATTTCTGTGGAGAGATTTGCTAATAGCCAGTGCTGTTTATTCTGCATGTTACTTTTTTTTTTCCTTGCTGTTTTTAGGATTATTCCTTTGTCTTTGATTTTGGACAGTTTCTTTATAATATATCTTCGAGGATATCATTTTAAGTCAAAATACAGATGTGATCTCTTAGCACTGCAAACTAGAATGTCCAAATCTCTTCCCAGGTTTGGGAAGTTCTCATCTATTTATTTTTTCCTTCTTTTGTTCATTAAATTTGTTGAGATAACCTTGATAACATTATAGAAGTTTTCTAGTGTACAATTCTATACTACATCATCTGCATATTGCACTATGTGCTCACTACCCAAAGTCTAGTTTCTCTCTGTCACCATAAATTTAATACACTTTACCCTCTTCATTCTCTGCCTCTCACCCTGTTTCCCTCTCATAACCACCTTTCTGTTTTCTGCGTCTATGAGTTTTTTTGGTTAAGTAGGTTTATTCATTTGTTGCTGTTTTATATTCCACATATGAGTGAAATCATATGGTTCTTGTTTTTTTTTTTTTTTTTTCCCCATCAGATTTATTTCATGTAGCATGATACTGTCAGGATCCATTCATGCATGTTGTCTCAAATAGCTATATTTTATCTTTTTTATGGCTCAATAGTATGTTCTATTATATATATGTACTACTTTTTCTTTAACCAGTCATTAATCAAAAGACAGGTCATTTACATGTCAAGACTGCTTGACTGTTGTGTATAATGCTGCAATGCACTTAGGGGCACATATATCTTTAAGATAAAATGTTTTCAGTTTTGGGGGGTAGATACCTAGAAGAGGAATTGCTGGGTCATATGGTATCTCTATTCTTAATTTTTTCTAGAGCCTCCATACTGTTTTCCATTGTGGCTGAACTAATTTATATGTCCACTAACGATGCATGAAGTTTCCCTTTTCTCCACAATCTCTCTGACAGTTATTTATTGTCTTATTGATAACAACCATTCTAACAGGTGTGAGGTGGTATCTCATTGTGATTTTGATTTGTATTTCTCTTATAACTAGTGAAACTGAGTATCTTTTCATACATTTATTGGATATTTGTATGTGTCCTTGGGAAAAATGTTTGTTCAGGCTCTCTGTCCATTTTTTCATAAGATTGTGTTTTGTTCATTTTTGGTTTATTGAATTGTATAAATTATTTATATATTTTGTATATTAGCCTTTATCAGAGGTATTATTTATAAACCTCCCTCT
>NW_011888868.1:4350965-4352802 GCF_000151845.1 Pteropus vampyrus | reverse complement strand
GGGGGTAGATACCTAGAAGAGGAATTGCTGGGTCATATGGTATCTCTATTCTTAATTTTTTCTAGAGCCTCCATACTGTTTTCCATTGTGGCTGAACTAATTTATATGTCCACTAATGATGCATGAAGTTTCCCTTTTTCTCCACAATCTCTCTGACAGTTATTTATTGCCTTATTGATAACAACCATTCTAACAGGTGTGAGGTGGTATCTCATTGTGATTTTGATTTGTATTTCTCTTATAACTAGTGAAACTGAGTATCTTTTCATATATTTATTGGATATTTGTATGTGTCCTTGGGAAAAATGTTTGTTCAGGCTCTCTGTCCATTTTTTCATAAGATTGTGTTTTGTTCATTTTTGGTTTATTGAATTGTATAAATTATTTATATATTTTGTATATTAGCCTTTATCAGAGGTATTATTTATAAACCTCCCTCTCTCCCTTCTCTTTCTGGAACTTTAGTAATTCTGATATTTGTTCCTTTGATGTCTTCTTATAGATCACTTAGGTTTTCATCTCTTTTTTTCATTCCTTTTTCTTTGTTCTCCTCTGTTTGGGTTAATTCTAAGTTTCTATCTTCTAGATCATTGATTCTATATTCTCTTTGGTCTATGTGGTATCGATGCTCTCTTTTGCAGCTTTCATTGAATTATTCAGCTCCAGACTTCGTTTGATTCCTTACTTTTATATCTCTTTATTAAGTTTCTTATTTTGTTCATGCATTTTTCCGTGATCTGTCAAATTATGTTTCTGTTTTCTTATAGCTCATTGAGTTTCCTCAAAACAACTATTTTGAATTCTTTACCTGTTAAATAACAAAATTGCATGTTTTGAGTTTGTTACTGGATGATTATTCTTATCTTTTTGTGATGACATTTTCTTTATTCTTCATGGAGCTCTTGTGTTGCTATTTTCACATTTAAAGTAAAAGTCACCTCCTCCAGTCTTCGCTAGCTGCCTTCAGGTGGGAGACACTTTTTGTTGTCCTGTTTATATCTGGTGCTTTCTCTGACTTTGTATGAATACACCTGATTCACACTTCTTGCTCCGTCTTATAGCTTCCTATAATTCTTGAGCTTGTATGTCTTCTCTTGATCTTACAAATCACGAAGGCCATCTGTTTGAAACCTCTCTTTTGTTTTCTTAAAGTTGAGCTTCAGCTTAGTTTTTTAGTTTCTCCCTTTCCTGTAGACTCTTTTGTTTCATGAGTGTACTTTCTGTCTATAAGAGCTCAATCTTTCTCTTGATTTTGGGAGTATGCACAAGGAGACAGACATAGAGTGGGAGCTGCACTGAATTTGGCATTTGGGGTTTTAAGGGTGCCTGTGGGACAGGTGGGCAGATCTTCAAGGGAGGATTTCCTAGAAATTTATGAATAGGCTTCTTCCTGAAGTCCTTAATGCAGTCAACAGGAACCATGTTCCTTTAATGCCTTTTGATATTTTATCTGCCTTTTTTTCCCAATCTCCTTCCATCACTTATTTATGAATGTCTCACCTCAATATTCTGGGTGTTGCAGCAGAGAAACATTTTTTTAGCAGTATCTCATACACCTGGGGAAGCCTGGAACTCACTCATTACTCTCTCTTTCCCTAATGGTAGAAGTTGTTTCTAGCTAGTTCAGCCCCACACTGTGCCTTTTTTGGGGGGAGGGGTGGTGCTGGTAAGTTCTTGTTACCCTCTAATTTGTTATTAAAGTTTCTGTTACCCTCTTCCCGCCCCCCCCCCCTTTTCACCAGTAGAGTTCTGGAATATCTCCTCAGTAAACCTGGACTTTGACAAAGGCTATCTTAACTGTGAGTGTCTTCTCAAGTCTGTGCTCTCCAGATATTCC
>NW_011888868.1:4343345-4349590 GCF_000151845.1 Pteropus vampyrus | reverse complement strand
CTGGTCATTTATAGAACTCAAAGTGGTTGCATTGCTAAATAGGGACAATGTCTTATGATTCCAAGGATGTGAAGAACATGGTTGGTATCACAGTAGTGAGACTGGGTGCATGTCTCATTTCTACAGAAGCTTTGCAGTAATAATGCTGTTATTCTATACTCTCCATGTTATTCATTCTTTGACATTTACTCTTTCATGCATTTGTTAGAAAGTCATGTATTAAGTAGTCATCTTCGTGTGTGATGTGAGTGTGCCAACAATTGAGCTAGTGAGATAATAAAGACGTGATTCAACTCCTTTGATGCATAGCTCCAACTCCAGAACTAGAAAGAATTCAGAATTGAAAGCCAATAGTCTAGAATTTCCATTCTACCACTAAGTGAGATTTTTGAATTTAAATAAATTCCCTTGTTATCTGTATGCACATTTTTCCAAAACTATCCCAGTTACAATCCTTGGGAAGCTATCTGTATATAACCAAAGGCTTCTCCAAGTTCAACTTTGACCCTAAGTTCAAAGAAATCTTAGGTCATCCTGCATTCAGTGGAAGTAATCATTTCTGAAAAGTCAGGAACACTGAAATGAAGACAATTTGAAGACAGAGAAAGCTGACATACTTTGCTCTATGACAAAATCAGAGGAGAGTATCACAGATAATGGTTTACAGCTGAGCTATAATCAAGGCAGGAAGCCCTTAGAGACCAGAGTGTACAGTGGCCTTTTGACAGGAAGGAATGTTATAGATGCCTCAATAAAGGAAATTTGTGAGTTTAGAGTACTTACCTTTTGAATGAGTTAAGAAAGGAGGTTATGAAAATCTATATCTAATTCTTAAAAATAAATTGTTCTCAGTTGCAGTAAGTAGCTGAAATGCAGCCTTCTAACTGTAGCTCTGGTGTTAAATAACTCACTAGCCTTGAGAGAATAAAATAAACATTATGAGTCTTAAATGAGTCACTGTTTAATATACTGGAAAGATCAGACACAGAAATTGACATCATTTGTTCAGTTCAAAGCTAGACAATAAATGCCACTTTATTTAAATTTTCTATACCTCAGTGTTGTCATTTGCAAAGGAAATGTAATGTCTTCTAAAGTAGTAACAATGCAGATAAATTGTAGGCACGACATGCAGCATACATGAGTCTGCAGGTAAGAGGGGATATAGTAATTGTCATTTAAATGATGATATAAAACTAAGATTGTTCAGGTCACCTACAGGTCTAGATTCTATTATTCAATGCACTTCAGAAGAGATATTTTTGGTTTATGATGCAGAAAGGATAAATATTTATATTTTATATAGAATATAATGAATATTTTACCAAGAATCAACCTATATTAATCTACATAATTAATCTAAAGGTGAAGTTGTCCTAAACTGTGTTGGGAGAAAAATATATTTAATTGGACAGGAATATCTATATCTATAACTACATCTATATCTATCTTATAGACTATAAAAATTACCAGGATCCCAAAGAAAGATAGAGTGAGAAAAACACCTAGGAGACTATCATTTATTGAGGTCACAAAGATTTAGGTTTCTATTCTTTAGAGGGATTTTCTATGCAAATAACATATCAGTCAATTGCCAGCCTTTAAACATACTCCATTTTTTCAACAATTTTTAATTAAAAATTATTTAAATTTTAATCTTTATGGACTCTAAGTTTTTGCAGCAGAATTCTTCACAGATAAAAACTCATACGGTGGGAATAAAGAGTATATAGTTTAAGGAATTCTTTAAAAAAGACACTGATGTGTATCCTATAAGTTATATTATCTCAGTACAAATACCACTATTATAAAGAAAAATTAATATATAATTCCTTTTACTCCCACATTCATGCTGCATTTGGCAGAATAGTGCAAGAATGGAAATTCAATTTTGGCTCTCTCACTTGTTAAAGGACAAATTATTTAACTTTTTTGTGCCTCTGGGATTGTATTGATAGTATAGAAAAAGCAACTCCTCGTAGATATTTGTGTATGTATGTTTTAAACAAACATTTTCTTCATTTAATAGAAATCCAAACTGAACGATAAAATGCCTTTCCAAAGTCCGAGCTTATTGGCTCAATAAATGAGTACAAATTCTATGTCAGGCCTTGTGTGGGGAGTCGAAGTTTGAAGATGAGATAAATGCAGTTCTTCCCTTATAGAACAACTGGTGTACTTATTTTCTGAGGTTGAATCTCTAGCACACAGAACACATAAAAATTCATTTTTTAAATTACTATTTTATATTTAGTGTTGAGCAAATACTAAAACTATTTAGAGATTATTTACTTTATAGCTGGCTCTATGTCCTTTCCCTTTTTATTCTTTGTCTGCTTGTTCATCTAAGTCCAGTGTGATTTTTTTTTTGTTGATTTAGCTCTATTATAAATGGTTTATGGTGGTAGTTGTGGTGTTAATTGTTGCTGTTGTTGATAGTGGCAATAGTAGCCACTTTTGTAAGCTCTGCACAAATATTGACCTATTGACTCTCATAACAATTTATGAGGTAGGTACTATAATTAATCTCATTTACTAATGAAACATCAAGGCCCAAAGTCACACAGCTAGTTAACGCTAGAGTCAAAATTCAAAGCTCACTAGATTAGCCTCAAAGCTTACACTAAACCAGAGTTAACCAAAGTGAGACTCTCATTCAACACTTTCAAATCATCTAGGAACCTGACAGATATATAAACTATGAGCTCCAATCCAACCTACTGAACAAACATCACTGCAGGGTGACGCCCAGAATAGGAAAATTCAACAAGCTCACCAGGCATATCAAAATCCAAGAGTCAGAATCTCCAGTCAACACATAGCCTTGTCCATCAATGGTTAAGTCAACTTTGATTCCAGGCCCCTGTGACTCTGCCCTTAATACTCCAAGTGTGGCCTGCAAACATCATGATCATCACTTTTATGCGGGACCACAGAGTTAGATCTGGATCTCACAATGGACAAGGTAAAGTATTCCAATTCAACAGTGTTTTTGAAACTCAAAAGGTTTTGTAATGATTAATCGAGATAACATATGTAATCTGATTAACTTTCTATTTTACATATAGTAAAAAACAGTCTGAAGGTTTCTAAAAAATTAAAAATGAATATACCTTTTGACCCAGCAATTGCACTTCTGGGTATTTATCCAAAGAAAATCAAAACAATAATTCATAAATATCTGTGCACCCCAATATTCATGGCAGCACAATTTACAATAGGCAAGATATGGAAGCAACCTTAATGTCCATCAACAGATGATTAGATAAAGAAGTTATGGTTCATATATACAATGGAATATTACTCAGCTATGAAGAAAAATGAAATTCTACCATTTGTAATGACTTAGATGGACCTAGAGATTATGCTCAGTGAAATAATTCAGATAGAAAAAGATAAATACCATATGATTTCACTTATATGTGGAATATAAGGAACAAAAGAACAAACTAATCAAAAACTGACTCACAAATATAGAGGACAATTTGGTGATGGACAGAAGGGATTGGGTGGTTGAGGGACTGGGAGAATGGGGTGAAAGGTTAAAGAAGTACAAATCAGTAGTTGATAGATGGTCACAGGGATGGGGAGCACAGCATAGGGAATACAGTTAGCATTAATATATTGGCAAAGTGGAAAACCAAAGAAGAGAAGGAGCATTTAGAGGGATTGTTTTATAAACTATATAAAGGTCTAACCAATGTACTATATACTTGAAACTAACAAAAAATTAAAAATAAAAATAAAAAATAATAGAATTGCATGTTTACAATATTGTTATAGATTATAATGATGCAGTGTGTATTATTAGTAATTTAGCTTAGGAACAGAGGGAACATAGCTGGAAACATATCCTCTTCACTATTCTAAAACTCTTTTCTAGGGGCTTCTCTCCATAGCTTGTGCCATTTTAACAATAACTGTCTTAAAATATTAATTGACAGTTGCCCTCATGTGACCTAAAACATTTACCTCCTTAGATTCATTATTGTGTATATTGCTTCTTACTAGAATGTAATTCTCTTAAGATCTCTTTAAGAATTAAAATAGTACTTTCCAATTGCTTGCCAGCATAGATATAAATGATAAATAAGAAAATAAAATGACTAATTAAGCCTTTTAGTAAGCATTGCAAGTGATACTTTTTTTTTTTTAATATTCTTCTATTTACATGATGAGTGAATAAATGAATTAGTCAGAAGGAAAATGACTATAGGCCATTGAGGTGGTAATGAAATAGAAATGTTGATGAGCAACTGAACTTTTTCTTTCTTATAAGTAAACAGAGACTAATAAATATGATAAAGTCATTTTCAAATCCATTTTAAATCTTCCTTCTATGAGAAGGAAGTTGCAGGTCATCTATTTTTATTTCTAATATGAGAAATGTCTTCTCAACAATGGTCTAATAACTAACATGTGATGTTAGCAATTTTTATTCTCAGTGCGATAGAAAACATTACAGTCAAATCCCAAAGAGTCATGAAGTTCTCAGGTGAGTAGAATATTCTCAGAGAATGCCTCTGATGGTAATTTAAGCCTCTTGTTATTATTTAACTGAGAATTATTAAAATGTTTAGAGTTGGTTACTTAATGTTATTTTAAGACTTCATTATTCCTATCATAGCCAAGGATTAGAATAATGCTGATAGTATTAAAGAAATGTGTTACATCATATGAGTATTTGATATAAAAGTTAATGAATATTTGATTATTTGGAACTAGGTGTCAAAAGTAGAAGAATTCATAGGGATGAACAAGTCTATTTCTATTACATTTTAGATGAGGTAACGCAGGTTAAAGAGCTGATGAACTATTTCAGGGTCATATGGTCAGCTAATAATTTATTCATTGTTTTATCAGGCACTTATTGTGTGTCACAAAGGTAAGATACAGAGAGAAATGGGATGAATTGTTTAAAAGGAGATAATAGAATTCTGATTTGGAGATGCACATTTCTAGGTCATAAGCATATCAATGGAAATTAAAGTAATAATATTATTATGTTACTGTTGTTGAAAACTTCTACTGTGAACTTGAACCACATGCAAACTTAAAACCACAAATATAAATTTTACAAAATGAATCCCATTAATTTAAAGCAAACTATTGTGTTCTTAAATATATAAAGGGTATCTGAGAAAGCATAACCAGTATTTAGGAAGCTATGGCAACAGAGTTACAAGTCTAGGAATATGTGAGGGCAGATATCAATTCACATGTCATGAATCTGTGAATGAAACATGTGATAAATAGAGGTGATTGATGGTCTGATTCACTGGCTCACTGCTTCATTGACAAAGCAGGCTAAACTACGTTATTCTCACTCTCGCTAAGAGTTCGTATGTCTGGCACTCTTGCTGTTCCATGAGAGCCTACAATAGATGTGCTGGCATCATTTGATTTGAATTCATTCACAGGAGAGGGTGAGTGTAAAATGAGAAAACAATTAAGGACAATACTTAACATCATGCCAAAATTTAAGGAGTAGAAGAAAAAAAGACTCAAATAAATTTAAGTTCTCTGATTATTAGTCCGCTTCTGACACTACTATACTATTTTAGTTAAAGTATTTAGGAAATGTAATCTATCTCTATGTGTTAGTTTTCATTTGTGTATTTATATTTACTGGTTTTAGTTATCTAAGTTAACCAGGACATAAATTGATGTGCCCTTTACACTTCTTCATATTTTCAATAAATGCTTATTGATTGATTATTTTTAACTTTTTTTCTAAGTATGAATGGTTCAAAAAAACTTTTTTTAAAAGAAATCAAGTCAGATACAAAGCTGAAATTATACTAAATGGAATTATAGCATGCTGGAATATCTTAAGGATTTTCAGAAATGTGACTTTATTTAAGTTTCTTCTAATTGACATATTGTCAAAAATTATACATAATCTTTACAGTTTACCCAATTATAAATCCCTAAAGATAGAGAGATATTAGAATGCTCAGTCATTCCAATTAACTAGTGAAATTTGTTGATTATATTTTTTAATTCTTTGAGAAATATTAATCTGTCATTTTTCAACCCATGCATCTAGAGATCTAACTACAATTTCAAATTTCAATTAAGAATGGGTTCAGTCTTTTATGGGTAAGGAGTCCTGTGAAGACTTCTAACATGGACTCTTAAAATCAACTTGTAACTCTGGCATCTGGTGACTAAAGATTGGCCAAGTGGATACTAGGTAGAAAATAGAAAAGCAAAATTTTTTAAAATATTTTTTTCTTTATTCT
>NW_011888868.1:4339399-4342105 GCF_000151845.1 Pteropus vampyrus | reverse complement strand
TTTTAGTCTAATGTGATACAAAGCCATGGTAACTTTTATGACTAGACTAACTAGATTTACTTGGTAAGTTAATTTAATGGTTTCACACTTCACTATTCTTGTGTGAAAAATTGTAGAGATTTTTTTTTAATTTTATAGTATTATTATGAGAATGAATAAAATAGATTCTGTAGGTATCGATTTGTTTAATTTTCACACCACTATAAGATAGGTAATTATATTAGAATGCCCATTTAATTTGTGTAGTTGCAGTTTAGAGAGTTTAGGTCCCGTAGTTAGAAATTTCTGTCCTTCTCTTTAAAGTGGATATTTTACCATTTCCTGAATATATTTGAGTAGGTTATATCCTTCTACCTTAAGTGTATCAAGTGGGACAGTCTTTGATGAGTTCCATTTTGGAAGACTAAGGTTTTCTGGAGTTTTTTAGTCTTGAATTTATCTTAACTCTATTTCGAAACTAAAATTTTTACTATACAAAGATCATTTGCTGTGCATAAATTAATTCTCAAACAGCCATGCATAAACATCCAAGGGATGTGGGAACATGCATCATCAATTAAATTATGCAGAAATCTTTGAGAGCTAAATATGTGTCAGGTACAATGCCAACCACCATTGGGGAAGAAGCAGAACAGTGTGAGCCTTGCCACTTTCTAGCTATGTGATTCTCTCTCTATATACATTTTTTTCATCTGAAATAAAGATTTGGTTTTTTTACCTGAGGTAATATATGTAAAGTTTGAATGTAGTATCTAGATGTGCAGTTGTCTCTATCAAAGTCAGCTATTATTACTACTATTGTAAATTTAATCAAGACCTAATGATAGCCTTCAGTTAGTTCACTGTCAGGCAGGAAAAGGTTGTGCCTTATTTGCTGTCATAAACATGGGGATGCACTGTCCTACCTCAATTTCAGGAAAGTATTTGTCTTGTTGTATCCAGTGTGAGCAGCAGGCAGCCTTTAGCTGATACCACCTTCAGGGGCTATCTCAGCTGCAGAAACTGCCTCCAACACAGTCACATACTTCCTTGGGCAGCCAGTGTCCAGTGATGATGAGATATCAAATCACTGCCATTTAGAACCAATGCAGTATAACTCTGAACGAGAAAACTTGCTCCAGAACTCACTCTCCACTCATAAAGTTAGCATCATAAATTGACTTCTGCTCCTCAATTTGGTCCACCCCATTCCTTTCACAGAAGTTTATTCCTAATAATCATCCTGCACTCTGACTTATTTTTAACATATACTATTAGAGAACCCACCCTGCAACTTCTAGCATACAATCTATTGAGAAAATATACTCAGAGGAAAAGTGAAGGTAATTTGACATTCACTAAGTCTCCACAATGTCCCTGGTCCAGTCTTGTATAAAATATTACAACCAATTCCTGTGTTTCTCTCATGAGACAGCATTTTTTTTTAAATTCCAATTTATGGGAGGCTTAAAGATTACAGAAATTTTGTAGCTTAACTAGATTATAAAACTGGTTATTGTGGGGATGAAAGCAAATCTAAACTAACTAGCTCCAAAGCTTGTGCTCTTTATGCTACACAAGACTGTTTTGTACTTATAAAGGTTTGCTTTAAAATTAAACAAATACAATCAGTTGGAGTTTTCTTATTCATAGTTTACACAATACATTAGTGTGCAGGCTTTCTCTTGTCTGTATCACCTAACTTCATCTCTAAGTTCAACTCTTATTATCAGTTTCAGGCCCCTTTCTGTCTATGATATCCTCTGATTTTATAAATTCAACAATATTCAAGGAATCTGCAGATAGATATCTAATCAAATTTAGAATTTTAAACACAGAATTCATCATCTTTCTCACCTTTAGTGTTTCCAGAGCCCATACATTTCACCCCCAGTCACAAAGGCTTGAAGGCCCTTCTTGGCAACACAATATGTCAGTGCTGCTAAATTGCAGCCCTGCAAATTTCCTAATGCTTATCTTCTTCAATGTATTGCCATTAATCCAAATCCATTCAGTTCCTTATGATGTCTTACCTAAGTTTGTGCCATCACCTTCTGTTCACCCCTTTTCTAATTCATCCTATGCACCTTTGTCAGATTATATGCTTTGAAACCCAGCATCTGCCTAGTTCTTAAATCTTTTCATGATCACAGTGTTTGATCCCAGTCATAGTTTAGATTCTTATGATTCCCCTAGGATTACTTCAATGCAGGATAAAGATAAAATAACAGGTAGAAAATTTGTAAACTGCAGGTCAAATCTGACTAGAGTTTATCTCAAATGCACTTTGTAAAAATGGAAACCTTCAATGAATCAAAGAATTCATACAAAAAATCAGATTTCTGGCTTCTCTTTTGAAGTAATAAAACATATTGTAATATCATGCCTGTATTCCCCATGTCCCGATTCAGTTAGAGCTATTTATCCACACAAGACATGCACATACATGTACATATGTCCAGCTTCAGCTCTTCTCTTACTTCTTTTGACTAGAAAATAGGAGCTTATGGCCCCTTGTTCAAATATATTATCTGATACTCAAGTGCTGCTGTCTCAGTCTAACCAAAACCTGCTATTCATTAAAATGTTTTTAAATGATAAAGTATAGTATGCATACATGCTAAAGAACATAATCACAAACATATGCACAAATAACATACATGAATATTGTAATCAATAAAACAGCAAGTAAACACTAATGTGCTCACCACTTTCACAAACAAGACA